>NC_053493.1:83798531-83931031 GCF_905171775.1 Rana temporaria | reverse complement strand
ACAGCAAGTGGCACTGAATGCGTATGTCACAGTGCCAGTGCTTCAGCTATCAAGTGGCACGGTGGATTTTGGTACATGCTTAGTTGGACAGACAAGGACACGAGAGGTTTTCCTCCTCAATAAAAGTGGATCAAAGAGCTACTGGATGGCTCTGCTGGGTAAGTTATATATATCAGAAAATAATCACAATACAAATTAATTAGATGCTGGTTACAGGTGGTTGTTACAGTGCCTTTGGATAAACACTTCATAAGGTAAATAGATGCTTCCCAAAAAAAGTGTGAGAAGCTTTAGAGGGAAGCTGTCAATCTTTGCCCTATGGGTTCCATTGTAGTTACAGGGCATCACTCACAAGAAATCTAAACCGATTAAGCTTTGCTGCCCCAGAATTAATATATGTGTTGGGGGTTGCAGAATGTCAGATTTCTCCCGAAGGATTTAAAGTAGAACTAAAGGCAAAACAAATTTTTTTTTCATTTTGGAATAGTGTAAGGGAGGGTTATAACCCCTGTCATCTGTGTCCCATTGGGGTTATTTACCTTCACTTCCTGTCCCAAACAGGAAGTGAGAGGAAATCCCTGCAAAGGCAGATAGCAGGAGGCAGAACAGTTCTGCACCCTGGGTCTGTGATGTGAAGAGAGGCAGAGCTGGAGGGGGTCTATGATGTGAAAGGGGGGCAGAACTATGTAGGGCTGTGATTTGAAGGGGGCAGAGCTTTAAGGGCTGTGATTTGAAGGGGGGGGCAGAGCTGCGGGAATATATGATCTGAAGGGGGAGCATTTATTGGATTTCAGTTCTTTTGTCCAATCAGCATCAAAATGGGTGTTACCCTAGGACAGTCTGCACAGAAATGTTCTGTCTAGCAATGTCCATTCCTCCAGTTTGCCATCCATCCATCAAGGCATTTTGATATTTTTATAACTATTCTCGAGAACCAACCACACACAGCTTGCATCAGGTCTGTGGGCAGTTGAGAAGTACTGAGGCAGGGTGCTGTGAGATTTTACAGAAGCTATTTACAGCACCCTGCCAGCTCCTCCCACCAGCCATGATCTGTCTACATAGAGAAGCATAGAAAACCAGTAATGCAGTCACACTGAGACTAAAATAAATCAATATGTGATGACAATAGAAAGGTTTAATTTAACCCCCTGACGCTGTCACCCCTGATCCTTTCAGAGGATTTAAATGCTGGGAGGCGGGGGCCTTGTGACCTCTGTGATTGGCTGTTACAGTGTTCACATGATCACAAGCCTCCAGCTCCGCTTGCACGTATTCGTCGGGAGCTGCCATGCCATCTTAGTTATTGTGCTGGAAGCACGCAGTGAGTGCAATCTCAACACAGAAATGTCGTTCCCAATGGACACATGTATGTGGCAACTTGGTGTTAAAGCCCACCCACCCAGCGGCTGTATATATGCAGACGGCCAGCGGGAACAGATTATAATTAAGAACAACAGCACAAAATGCATCAAGACACGTACATTTTGTATGTGCTTTTTGGAATAAAGACCCTCTATATTCTACTCCATTTGTGGACTTCACTTGTGTTTGCGCTTCATGATGGTGTAAATAGCCCTTCTTGTCTGCGTGAATTTTATCATTTCCATGCGTTTTTCATTCACTGGAACATACAGCACAATGCTTGTCATTGCACCTATTGTCCATACATTCATTGTACATAGCAGGATAGATCCATGTCATTGGAGAAGAAAGTGTGTTTTGCGGTAATAAAGACCTATGAGATGCTGAATATGTTGGTGGGAAGCTACTAATATTGTATAATAGAATGTAATATAATAATAGCTAACAATGTGCATATTGGTCTATTTTAGACAAGCAAGAAAGACACAACAACACAGAGGTATTTTCCATCTCTCCCAGCAGTGGGGTGCTGGAGGCTCATGTCAGCCACACATCTGCTAGTAAAGAGATGTTACTAGTCACCTTCACAGCAAGGTAAGAAAACATAATGGGGTGATGTGTACTATCAGCAACTATAAACTGCCAAAGGCAGAACAGTCCTATGTCATTCACTGCCATACACAGATTTCTGCTGGCTTCAAATACAAGACACTGCAATTCTTTAGATAAACACTAGATTCTCACAAATAGTTTGGTCTTCAAACCCTGGCTTTTCCTAAAACAATATGGTTACACTTAATAGAAACCCCCAAACAAACATTTGTGCGGTTTCCAGATTTTAAAGAAAATTTGAGAATTACATTTTTATTATACTTGTATACCTGTGAATATTTTGATGCTTTATTAATACAACAAATATATGGACTTGTTTTTGTTGTTTATCTTTGTTAATAACAATTATATTTCTACATAAGTATATTTCTACTGTAATTCTGTTGTGCCTTATGTTCTTCAGGACAAACGCTGACTATGGAACAGTGGTGACAGTGCACGGCATGCTGGGAGAGAAGCCACAGAGACTAATTATTAGAGGGCGAGGATCCTATGATGAGAAATATGAAGTTCTGCTGAATGCATAGCTCACCATACATCAGTTTTTTAAAGTATAAATACATGTAAAAGTGGTTTTACAATGTGCTGTAAAATATTTCTATACTGTACCTACAGTATTACTGAGGCTGTATGGGCCCATAGCATACAGGTCACAACTACCAAAGAAACATTTAAATATACCACCCCCCCAACAAAACAAAATCATATAATAAATATACAGAGTATATATATATATATATATATATATATATTAGGGCTGTTACTGACTAAAATTTTCGTATTCAATGAATCGATTTTTTTTAATCGACTAATTTCAATTAATTATAACGCACATACATTTTTCGGATCACCACCATATATAGTCCCCACTGTAATATCCACAGACATCTCCCCACTGTAATATCCACAGACATCTCCCCCACTGTAATATCCACAGACATCTCCCCACTGTAATATCCACAGACATCTCCCCACTGTAATATCCACCAACATCTCCCCCACTGTAATATCCACAGACATCTCCCCACTGTAATATCCACAGACATCTCCCCACTGTAATATCCACAGACATCTCCCCACTGTAATATCCACCAACATCTCCCCCACTGTAATATCCACAGACATCTCCCCACTGTAATATTCACAGACATCTCCCCCACTGTAATATCCACAGACATCTCCCCCCACTGTAATATCCACAGACCTCTCCCCCACTGTAATATCCACAATCACCCCCACTGTAATATCTACCGACATCTCCCCACTGTAATATCCACAGACATCTCCCCCACTGTAATATCCACAGACATCTCCCCCACTGTAATATCCACAGACATCTCCCCACTGTAATATCCACCGACATCTCCCCCACTGTAATATCCACCGACATCTCCCCACTGTAATATCCACAGACATCTCCCCCACTGTAATATCCACAGACATCTCCCCCCACTGTAATATCCACAGACATCTCCCCACTGTAATATCCACAATCACCCCCACTGTAATATCCACCGACATCTCCCCCACTGTAATATCCACAGACATCTCCCCACTGTAATATCCACCGACATCTCCCCCACTGTAATATCCACAGACATCTCCCCACTGTAATATCCACAGACATCTCCTCCACTGTAATATCCACAGACATCTCCCCCCACTGTAATATCCACAGACATCTCCCCCCACTGTAATATCCACAGACATCTCCCCCACTGTAATATCCACAGACATCTCCCCACTGTAATATCCACAAACATCTCCCCCACTGTAATATCCACAGACATCTCCCCACTGTAATATCCACAGACATCTCCCCCACTGTAATATCCACAGACATCTCCCCCCACTGTAATATCCACAGACCTCTCCCCCACTGTAATATCCACAGATATCTCCCCACTGTAATATCCACAATCACCCCCACTGTAATATCCACAGACATCTCCCCACTGTAATATCCACAATCACCCCCACTGTAATATCCACAGATATCTCTCCCACTGTAATATCCACAGATATCTCTCCCACTGTAATATCCACCGACATCTCCCCCACTGTAATATCCACAATCACCCCCACTGTAATATCCACCGACATCTACCCCACTGTAATATATACAGACATCTCCCCCACTGTAATATCCACAGACATCTCCCCCACTGTAATATCCACAGACATCTCCCCACTGTAATATCCACAGACATCTCCCCACTGTAATATCCACAGACATCTCCCTACTGTAATATGAGCAGTTGAGGCCGGGTGATGTCAGCGTGCCGCTCTAGGCTCACCTAGGCCGACGCCGGGTGGACCAACATTGACCGCCGCTCCGGGAGCTAGTGCGAAGCCGCGGCCTTTCCTATGGCCGAGGCAGCAGCGGAGCTCTGCGGATCACGTGGTGTGCCGATCCACATATGGTGACCCGTTCGGATCACAGATCATTAAAGATCCGTTGCACCACTCGTACCGATCAAAAGAATTTTGATTGATCAAAAAAATGAACAATTAATCGAGGAATAGCCACAGCCCTAATATATATAAAATCTTGTCGGGCTGCAACTCTCTGACTTTTTGTTTAGTGAAGTATAAAATGTATAATAATAAGAGAACAATGTCCCAGATACACTGTATGCAATGTATATAGAAATTCTCCATGAATGCCACTTGTAGAATGTTATCACACAACACGGCTGTCACAAGGTGGCGATGGGAGCACTATTGGTAGCACTGGAAAAGTTTGTGGTTAAGAAGATCATCTGTGGACTTGTTACTTTTTCACTTTTTTTATTTTATTTAGGACACTTTGCACTTTCCAGTTGCCTTTAATGGCTCTAAACTTATACTGTTTTCTTTTCCGCATAATAGTATGAGAAATTGTTTGATACACATTAACTTAGTTCACTTTTGTTCATGAAAGTTGTTGATACACATTTTGTAAATTACATTTTGTTATACACAATTATACATTTTGGATAGAGCTGCACTTTTTTTGTGATTTGTTTACAAGTTTGAGGTTATGAAGCACTTATCAAGTGCTGGCTGGTTGTCTGCTTGTTTTTGTGGTGCGGATGCGCATATATATATTTTTTTCAGTTTAGTGGTCATGTGACCACTGTACTCAGCTGCTTAAGGAGCTCAGAGAGATGGGGGTGGAGACTCCTATTGCTGATTTGGGAGGGGGTGGCATGGCAGCAGTAGTCCAACCAAAGCACATGCACAGTCTTGTGTGAAATGCAGACTGTGAGAAGCCACTTTCCATGCATGCTCGCTCCCAGGCTGCCCTGTCTGCATCTATTGACACAGAGTGGGCAGCTCACTCAGCACAGCATTTGATTTTCAGCAGCGCTAGCCAATGGCTCCCACTACTATCAATCCCCAGCTCTGTGGTCATGTCTCAACCTTTCTCTTCTCCTTGCCATTCACAAAACAAGGTCTGCGGTTGTGTGTTCTTTAAATGGCCAGGAGAAGCGGGAGGCTGAGACACGGCCGCAGCACCGTGGCCTATGAGACGTGCAGCTCTTACATGCGAGCGGCCATGCGAAAACTGACATGACAGCTTTTGGCCAGGAAAACTGGCCGTGTGTATGCTCCATGTCAGCAGTGTTGCTCATCTTCCTTTAAAAAAGTAATTAGTTACAATTACAAGTTACTTGTCCGAAAAAGTAATTGAGCTAGTGACTGTATTGGCAAAGTAACTAGTTACTCGGCAAAGTAACTGAGATTTTTTTTTTTATATTCTACAATGCAATTACGTTCTATAACATCTTTAATATCAAAGATGTTTATATTAACTAATTGAAGAATAAAAACACTATATACAGTATTTTAGAACATTTCGTACTGTGTACAATTATTAATATCATCATCACACTCCACCTGCCCAGCAATACTGTACAATATAGATTCAGTGTGCAGTGTGAGTGACACTGCCGCAGTGCACACTGAATCTATATTGTACAGTATTGCTGCCTGGGCAGGTGGAGTGTGATGATGATATTAATAATTGTACACAGTATTGCATTTGCTGGGCCTGACATATACTGTACTGTACTATACTGTATAACTGCACTACAAAATTCCTTTACAAATAATGCATATAATCTGATAGATTACTCGTTACCCTCAGGAGGCCCATCGTTACCTAACGGCGTTTATTTAAACGCCGTTAGTTACAACACTGCATGTCAGTTTTCCCGACAGGAAAACCGGCGGCAATCCTGGCGGGAAAAATTAGAACATGTTTTCTTTTTTCCTGCCGGGATTCCCGGCGGTTTTTAAGCCGGCAGTTTTCCTATGGGTAAAGTCTGCGGTGGAGCATACACATGGCCTGTTTCCCGACCAAAGCTCTCATGGCAGTTTTTCTGCTAGGAAAACTGGCCGTGTGTAGGGGGAAAAAGCTACCGAGCAGGTTCTAGGTTTTGCCCTTGGTTTTCCCAGCGGACTTTTTACTGACGGGAAAACCGATCGTGTGTACAAGGCATTCCACTATCTATTCTCAAAAAAAGTCCCCCGCTTCTGCCTATGTTTCCTAACCTGTAAAAAGATCTGTGTACTTACCTATTTTTTACACTGCTTTGGTGAACGCGATCCCGCATGTTCGGCTTTCCTATGCCAGTTAACGGCTGCTGTAGACATGAGGGAGCGCCCGCCAACAAGGGCTGAGCCATGGGAGCCTATGTTTGATGCCACAACTCCCAGAATTCCCATCTGTTTTTGAGCACTCCCTGAGCCAGAGCTGCAGGATCATGTGACTGAACCAGAGGGGGATTAAAAATTGCTAAGTATGTTTTTTTCCAGAATAGGTAGGATTAGGCCTTACTTGCACTTTAAATTGTATATAAACTTTTTTTAACTTGTGCTAGAGTAGTATATTAGAACCTCTGTCTTTTGTTGGCTGTGTTTGCCCATTGGAGTGATCTACATTCTCTGCTTGTCCTGGTGAATATTGTCGATGAAACTGAAAGTGAGAAAATCCAACATTTTGGGTTGTTACCAAAGCAGGGATAAATGGAAAATCCTCCAATATTAAAGGAGAAACATGGGAAGTAACAAAAAAATAAACATCCATACTCACCTATATGTCTGTAGCATTAGTCTGATGCTGCAGCTGTTCCCTGCCAGCTCTGGGACTGAGAACTGAGCAATCCCATGACCACTGATTGCCCAGTTCTTGGTTTTCTGCTCTGCCCCTCTAGTGCTCACGTATGTATGTATCATAAACATGATTGTGTAGTCAATCTATTATGGCCTTCTGGTGGTGCAACCCACATACCGAATTTTACATTGCTTACAAGTGATTAAATAGATCACATTCCTATTGTTACAATTCATAAACGACTTGACATTATAGGACCTGCTACTGGTATTAGACTGAAAATAATCCTCTCTGATGATACATGGACAGCATGGGCTGTAAAACATGTTTTTCATGTTGGATGTTTTTATACCAATAAAGCAATTTTCCTTATCCTTGGTTTGCTAATCGTTTTGTCTCCTGTAAATTCACATTGCCAGCAAGAGTCTGGCCTTGCAAGTCAGACATATGGGGTGGACAAAGGACCAGTCTAGAAAGGCCTCATAGGAAGCCTACCATCAGGCCCAAGAATCTCATGCAGGCATGAATTGAAGGTCGACCCTCAATTGGTATTCCAATCTATGAGTTTGCTCCAGCAATGACCTGGGGATCCAACCAAAGCTGTGCAGAGTCAGAACTATCAGCTGGACATTGGCTGACAGGGATCAGGAGGACTGATCAGGGAGCTCTGAGAACCGAGTGATCAGTGGTGTTTGATTGTTTAGTTCTCAGTCTCATGCCCTGTACACATGATCGGTTCATCCGATGAAAACGGACTGATGGATTTTTTCATCAGATATCCGATGAAGCTGACTTTCATCAGTCGTGCCTACACACCATCGGTTAAAAAAACGATCGTGTCAGAACGTGGTGGCGTAAAACACAACGACATGCTGAGAAAAATTAAGTTCAATGCTTCCAAGCATGCGTCGACTTGATTCTGAGCATGCGTGGATTTTTAACCGATGGACGTGCCCACAGATGATCGTTTTTTTCTATCGTTTTTTTAGCCATCATATAATTTTAAAACAAGTTTCTAGTTTTTTCACCGATGGATAACAAACCGATGGGTCCCACACACGATCGGTTCGTCTGATGAAAACGGTCCATCAGACCGTTTTCATCAGATGAACCGATCGTGTGTACGTGGCTTTAGAGCCGGCAGGGGACAGATGCAGCATTGGACCGATGGTGCATTTTTGTGATTTCTAAATGAAAAAATAAAAAAATATATCAAACTTCACTTTTAAAACCTGTTGGCAAAAAATAAATAAAGACCTGACGTTTGTGTATTCGCTTTCAAGCAAATGTCACGCTGAACTATAATATGGATATTCGCAGTGATATGAATATATCATAAAGTGTACCTGGGACATAGTCATGAGTGTAGATACCTCCCAGCAACCAACCCCTAAACAAGATGACCAGACGATTGGTCACTGGTCGCTGTCAACATCCCTTTGATCTGACAGATCTGACAGAAAAGAGAAGGGGCCAAGACAATGGTCAGTTCTTCTTTTACCATCCAAGCAGGAACATCTGCCAAGTTTGAGAGCCGATTACTCAGCTCTTAATTTGCATAGATTTCCTCTCACTTCCTGTTTGGCTATGAGGCAGGAAGTGAAGGGAAATCTCTGCAATGGGACAGGGATGGTAAAAAAATAAACTGACAGGGGCTATAACCCTCCCTTACTCTATCCAAAATGGAAGAAAAAAGTGTTGCCTATAGTTCGACTTTAAGCACAAATTTCTGATAATTTTATGGAGAGGACTAAGAAGATATGCCAATGGTGCAGCAGAAAACATATAGCACAGTGAGGAAGGTTTGTGGTCCAGGATGATAGGATAGTCAAAATTAGAAGGGGCGCCCGCCACCCCTCAAACAGTTGCGGAATGCCTGCCGTCTGAATACCGGAAGCGCTCGCTTTATGGGGGAGCTAGACTAATTTGCCTCTCAGCCCAGTCCGCCCCATAAGACTGGCGCAACACTAATAGTGTAGCGCAAGCTGCCGGGGACGCTTTTTGAGCTGCAAAACAAAATAGCAAATAAAGAAAACATAATATAGCACATATAATTGCGACACTAATCATATTGTATTTGAATGTTATTAAAAATGACCTTTCCTTTTTAATCTGCAGCCACTCTAATTTTCTGAGAATACATTGCAATATGGCTACATAGAGTTGTTCTGTACACAGAGTGTGTACTGACCACTCCGCAGAAACATCATTTCTTGCTTGTGTGTGATTGGCTCACTAATTTTCCCAGAAGCCTGCCTAAGATACAAGTCAGATTTCAGGCATCCCCTGCAACAAAAATGTAATTTTTGGAGAGATAATTTCAATAGGAGTACGTCTAAGGCCTGGTACACACGATAGGATTGATCCGCGGATACGGTCCGCCGGACCGTATCAGCGGATAAATCCTCTGGCGGATTTGGATCCGTTGGCATGTACTCATCATCGGATCCAAATCTGCGCATAATTGACGATGATGATGACGCGGCGACGTGCGCAATGCTGTCATATAAGGAAATCCACGCATGCGTCGAATCATTACGACGCATGCGAGGGACGGGTTCGGACGGATCGATCCGGTGAGTCTGTACAGACCACCGGATCGATCCGCTGGAGCCGATTCCAGCGGATAGATTTGTTAGCATGCTTACAAATTTTTATCTGCTGGAAATCGGAAATATCCGCGGATAAATTTCCGCTGGAACGTACACACCAGGGGATCTATCTGCTGAAACCGATCCGCTGAGATTTTTCAGCGGATGGATCCTCTCGTGTGTACGGGGCCTTAAGGGATGCAGGCCCAGCAGATTTTCTTATTCGTGCCCTGCAGCTGCACATCTGACAGTTAATTATGAAACCACTCCCAGTACAGAGGCACAGACAAACACACATTGATAACTTCAGAATAACAAAAGGTAGGAATCTGCCACAAAGGTTGTTATAATCCTTGCAATGTGCATAGATCACCCAGAGGGGAATGTTTTTTTTTCCAACAAAAGTGGAGTTATGCTTTAATCATAGCTTTACCATGAATCCATATGATACCATTAATCCATATACTAGATAAGAAGAGTGTGTTTAGGGTGGAAATCATTATAATATACCTTCACATTACCTATAGTACCAGTAGAATTTTATCTTTCCTGGAAACTTAAAAGCAAAATGATAAAAAGTATATGGCAGTTTTACAATATCATAACCCAACACATTACACAGAAAATCCAATTGTTTTGGTTTTCTTAAATTGAAATTTATTAAAAAAATCTTGATTACAAAGGATAAAAATATATAAACAATAATTGACATTTAAAAATGCTAAATTGTTATCTCTGGATTTACAATAGAATATTTATGACTTGTCCTAAAGCTTCTGTTTGTACAGGCATATGTGTCTACAGCTCAGCTATATACAAGGCAAGTCATCTTTGGTCTGTAGCAAGTTATTTTGATTGATTAGGCGCCAAATACCCACTGGAGAGTGAGCGTCTAAGCGCCGCTGGTGAACAATTACCTTGGAGAAGGAGAAGAGAGGGTGGAGAAAAAGGGTGAAGGTGCCCTTCCATTGCTGGTACTCCTATCAAGCTGCTGTGATCTGCTGCCATGTGAAATGAAAGATCACAGAAATAAATCTGCTTGACGTAAAGGGGTTGTAAAGGTTTTTTTTTATTTTCTAAATAGGTTCCTTTAAGCGAGTGCATTGTTGGTTCACTTACCTCTTCCTTCGATTTCCCTTCTAAATGTTTTTTTTTCTTTGGCTGAATTTCTCACTTCCTGTTGCTCCTCAGTAAGCTGTTCTGGCTGACTAACCCCCAGCCAGATGATGGGGGAAAGCTTACTGAGGAGAAACAGGAAGTGAGAAATTCAGACAAAGAAAAAAAAACTTTAGAAGGGAAATTGAAGGAAAAGGTAAGTGACCCAACAATGCACTAGCTTAAAGGAACCTATTTAGAAAATAAAAAACAAACCTTTACCATCCCTTTAATGCCAGCCATGCACATGTCGAATTCTGAACGATTTTTCATTCATAAATCGCACCTTTGAACAATCGTTTAATTTGTGACCATTAGTGGCACAGCAGCAACGGACAATTTTTGTGTGGCCATCTAATTTGAGTGCTTGGGCATGTTGGAAATTTTTGGAAAAACGAATGAATTTATAATCAATGATGGGACAACCATGGGAGAAATATACCATGGGACAAAACTCAATGGCACCATCGGATCACAAAATGCACACATTTTTGATCGTCAAATCGGTCGGAATTAGACCCATTTATGGTCTGCATAAGACCACATCAAGTTTCTGTATCTAAACACTAAGGGATGGGATGAGGTGTTCTAAATATGTTTTTTCCATTTTTTATCACAGCTGTCCCAGAATTCCATGAGCCACATGCAGCCCACTAAGACGTTTTTTTGGTAACAATTACTCCTAATCCAATGTAGTTTATATGGCAAAAACAAAATCCAGGTTTAGAATCTACTACTATCTGGAAGGCCTCAACACTTAGATGCTCTGATCAGGTCATTTTAGACCCTACACTGAAAAATAGATTTAATATAAAGGAAACCTGTGGTAATATGTGTTAGGGTGCCATTTATGTTTAATGGCACACCAAGTCACTGCAGCTCAGATGTGCAAGCATTGCAATGCACCCCACCAGATAATAATGTACTACTAGAAGATTTTATTTTTTATTTTTTGTCCATTCCTGTATATTGGCAACCCATTCAAAATTAATGCACTAAAGGTGGCCATGAATTAATCAAATCTTGGCTGGCTCAGCAGGGACTGGCAGAGATTTAATCCATCTATGGGCAGGCTGATTGTACCAAAGTCGCTCCATCAATCGTTTTGGGTACAACCAGTATGTCGCATGCAATTATTGCCAGTGCCTATAGCTGCTAGCAGTATTCACTGTGTTCTCCCAGAAGGGATGGCTCCTGGTGCCCCCCCCCCACTCTCTAGGAGAACACAATGCCTGTGCGGGAGGGATTCCCCCATCAATACTGTTGATGGGGGAATCTAGTGGTTTTCTTTCCTGCAACCATGAAAATCGCATAATCTATGGCCTGCTTATCACTATGCAGAATAATAAGTGACACAATGTACATTAGAGGCAGTGCCTTAACACATAATGCATGATTGGACCATGTAGGCTGGTACCTCTGAAACAAGTTTTCAGATCAGGTATTTTGATTCCAATCTGACTTAACTTTCTGCATGCTAGTTCCAGTTGGAGACTCAGCTACCAAGTCAGAATTATACTCCATCATAAGGTTCCAGGTATCTAAACAGTCAAACAAAAGGATTGGCCCCGGGACTTTAAATGAAGTGGGTACCGTTACCGCCAGTAAGAATAACAATAGTTATTACAGTATATAATTTATTCAAGTAAAATTATTTTCATGCATAGATAATAACACCAACAGTTGCCAATAAAAAGATACATAAACAAAATATATTGGTACATAAATGTAGTATCGGTCAGAGTACACGGGCATCATACAACCCGACTAGTTTCGCAAGATCCAGCTCGCTCTTCAGGGGTGTGTAACACTGTACCTAGGATGAAAAAATATACATATATGTTTGGCAATATGGCACAGTATTGGTTTTTAAAGGCACAGGGTAGGTGGGGTTCTGGGTCCCCATACTCACCGCTGAGCTTGACCATGGCTACAGGTGTGCAGGCCCAAGACGGCGGCAGCAGGTGCCTCACCCGGAAGCTGAGGGGGCGGAGTCAGAAAGGGACCGCCGACGTCAGCGCAGCTGGACGCACTTTACCATCTGATAACATGGAGGTGCATTCGCACATGCATGCCTCCCTATGACAGTGTGCGCATTCTGCGCTCACATGTCAGCCACCCACACATGGTGTTGGGGGCGGAGCCTTCTGGGCTCTTCACTGAGGAAACACACAGCTGTGGAGATTGCCTGCTGTGTCTCATTACTTTTATACTTGGGATATTCACCATACTCAGGAACCTACTATATCCACCTTGCTATATTTAGGCACACCTATATTCCTTACACACAGCTCATTTCTTGAGATCTCATTACTCATTTATTTATATTTATATATTTTTGTTTTGTTTTTTGGTTTTGTTTTTTGATATCACACAGTCCTCCACATAACCAAGTTCACCCCTTTTTCCTCTCTCTCTTTCTTATCTTGTCACTTGCTAGTACCCCTTTGCTATCCTATGTTTTCCATCATTTCCAGGTCCCTACCATCTTTGACCCAGGCCCTTTATTGAGATGTACACATCTTTATGCTAATACTCATTGATTTTACTTTACTATTGCAGATACTTGATAAACATATTTATAGCTTATACTCTTTATGGAAAAACAAGGTTTCTAGGTATACATCATCATACACACAGTCACAGTTCACCTCTTTTTCCTATCTTGTCATCTGCTAGTATCCCTCTGTTATCCCACGTTTCTTACCATCTCCATGTCCCTACCATCTTTGGCCCAGGCCTTTCATTCATACATATTCTTAAGCTTATACTTATTTACTATACTTATGTTCACAGCCTATACTTTTTATGGACTATGAGGTCTCTATGGATACATCACTACACCTATGCCATGCCTGCTCTCCGTTTGGCCCTTGGTGAGGTCCCTTTCTGACTCCGCCCCCTCAGCTTCCAGGTGAGGCACCTGCTGCCGCCGTCTTGGGGTCACACACCTGTAGCCATGGTCAAGCGCAGTGGTGAGTATGGGGACCCACAACCCCTCCTACCCTGTGCCTTTACAAACCAATACTGTGCCATATTGCCAAACATATATGTATATTTTTTCATCCTAGGTACAGTGTTACACACCCCTGAAGAGCGAGCTGGATCTTGCAAAACTAGTCGGGTTGTATGATGCCCGTGTCCTCTGACCGATACTACATTTATGTACCAATATCTTTTGTTTATGTATTTTTTTATTGGCAACTGTTGGTGTTATCTATGCATGTAAACTATTTTACTTGAATAAATTATATACTGTAATAACTATTGTTATTCTTACTGGCGGTAACGGTACCCACTTCATTTAAAGTCCTGGGCAAATTAATTTGTTTGACTATATGTTATAGGGATGGAAGTGTGTTACTGGGGACACCAGACCTTTCCTCTTTCTGTATAACAGGTATCTAAAGAAAGTCTGAAAGCTCTATCACCAGGCCCAAACACTGTTAGGTGTGAAGCAGGGGCAGGCCAAACTTTATGCAAATATTAACTTCCTGAAAGTCAATATTTCCATAGAAACCTTTGCAGGCACCCACAGCACAGTGAACTGGAGAGCAGAATGCATGAAAGTGCCACCTGGCTCCTTAAAGTGGAGCTCTAGGCTCCTGAAAAAAAGTCAGCAGGTACAAACACTGTTGCTGCTGACTGTTAATATTAGGGCACTTGCCTTTCCACGATTCAGCAGTATCTTCACCCGAGCCGATTTTTCAATTGGCTCTCGGGTGCTGCCGCCACCTTCTCGGCTAAGGGAAATTGGCACTGAAGCCTTGTGGCTTCACAGCTTGTTACCTACTGCGCATACACGAAACACGCTGCATGAATGACCCTGCGCTGGAAGGAGGAGGGGGGCTGAACTTCTGTCTGTGTTCGCTGCAGCAAGCTCAGCCATAAGTGGGAGTGGGTACCTCTCAAAACCAGATACCCACTCCCCTCCGAAACAGGGCTTTCCCCAGGGAAATAAAACATGGATTCTTCTGATAGGCTGCTAGTGACTAGAACTCAGAATTCTTTGCTCAATTTTAGTATAACAGAGTCAATGTATACACATAATTTACAGAACTTTTACAGAAAAGCAGCAATTTTCCACTTGTCGTTACACATTTTGTAACTCTTTGGATAACACTTTTGTATAAAGGATGTCATAGCTGTAGTTATAACATATAAGCATCAATTTTATTGTAAGTAATTTAATAGCATTTTGCTAAAAGTGATTATTAAAGAACTCCACCTACATCAAATGGATCTTTTTAAGGTGTAATGGGGCAACCCCTTGTGCCTATGACTTTTCAGGCCCCTGGTGGGGAGATCTCCCCATCCTGGAGCAATAGTTGATGCCTCTTCAGCTGAGCCATTGCAGTCAGCAGCCTGAGTGAATTCCTCTTCATATTTAATCTTTTAATGCGGTTAAAATGAACTAAAAAGATTATGGAAATAACATTGTGCGAGAGAAAAAGGTGTGCGTCTGTCTTGCAGTGCCATTGTCACTGACCTAAGTTTGTGCTATATATCCAGACAATCCACTAGAGGGTGACTCATACAGCACTTCTAATTCTATTCACATGTGAACAGAAAACAATTGCTGCATGACTCGCCCTCTAGTGGACTGTCAGAATATACAGAGCTAATTTAGGCTACTGACAATGGTAGTTGTAGCAAGGTACACACCTGCTTCTCCCTCACATTGTTATTTCCACATGTTGTTTAATTTTAACCATACACAGCAAATATTATGCAAAAAGAATGAAATTCACAGCCGCTGGTTACGATTAAGCTTTTTTTTTTTTCCTCTCATTGCAGTCTTCCTACCATGAGAGGAAGTGCAAAAATAAAGTACAAGCAACCAAAAACATTATCACATAATACATTACTCCTATTTTTATTATCAAAAGAGACAAAGGTGAAATACAAGTCAGTGATGTATACAAAATTGTCTTTCATATTCAGGGACTCACTCAAATATTAATCCCAGTCTGAGTTCATTGACCCCACTCTCAATCCAAAAGAACATATACAGAATGTATTTGGGTCATTTATGAAAGTAATTATTAATGAAAAATGTGGCATTGCCCATAGCAACCCCAATAACATCAACAATACAGTTTTCTTGTAGCTTCCACAAACTTTTACCCTAAGGGGTGAACCAACCGTAAGGCTTATTTATAGCTGAAATATAAACGGTATATAAGGCCTGGAAAGTATTGGCAACCCCTGCTGTGCTCTTGCTTGGCATGAATGAGACTACACTTTATATTGTATGCAATTCTGTGTGCCTGTCCTTTAGACTATGGCCCGGATTCACAGAGAGCGGGCGCAAATTACGCCGCCGTAGCGCAAATAATATATGCTACGCCGACGCAGCGCAGAGAGGCAAGTATAAAAATTCACAAAGGACTTGCTCCCAAAACTGCGCTGAGTTTCCTAGGCGTAAGCCGGCGTAGGTGGAAGTGGGCGTGAGCCATGCAAATGAGGCGTGACCCCATGCAAATGATGGGCCGAGCGCCAGACAGATATGTATACCGAACGGTACATGCGCCGTCCCGTGGACACATCCCAGTGCGCATGCTCAGAATCACGTCGGAACTACTCCCTAAGATACGACGGATCACTGCCTACGGCGTGAACGTAACCTACGCCTAGTCATAATCACGTCCAACGTAAAATACACCAGCTTGTGTTCCCTGGTGCAGCCCTTTGCATGGATGCTGCTCAGTTACACCTCCTTTATGGGGCATAACTTTACGACATACGTATAACTTACGCGCACTTGCGTTGGGCGCACGTACGTTCGTGACACGCCGTATCTCCCTCATTTGCATATTTGAATAGAAAATCAATGGGAGCGCCACATGCGTCCAGCGTAAATATGCGCCCACTGTACGACAGCGTAAACAAATTACGTCGGTGGGATGAAGCCTGTTTTTAGGTGTATCTTAGTATGTGGGTCCGGCGCACAGATACGACGGCGCATATTTGCACTTACGCGGCGGATCTGGAGATACGTCGGCGCAAGTGCTTTGTGAATCCGGGCCTATGTCTGTAAATCATAACACTGCTTACACTCACTAGGAAACTATTCCTTTCTATTAGCACATCCAAGTCCCCCATCACTTCCTATCAGCTTCCAAAGGCATTTGCTTAGAGCAGGGATCTTCAAACTAAGGCCCTCCAGCTGTGGTGGAACTACATGAGGCATTGTAAAAATCTGACATTCACAGACATGACTAGGCATGATGGGAATTGTAGTTCCTGAACAACTGGAAGGCCGTAGTTTGACGACCCCTGGCTTAGAGGTTTATTTCATACATTTTTGTTTTTTGCTAAAATAAAGATGTATCCTGTATTCAATATCACATTTCACAAAAGGCACAAACTAAACTAAGTTCAGGTTCAAAAGTGCTGCAAGCCTTGTCATGACGGCAACCCACATACAATGCTGCCCTCACCTGAATAAAGATGCTATTGTAAACCAGCTCCATGCCTTGCTTCATGTCATTATGTTCACAGAAACTGCTGTTGGATTGTGCTTTCCTTCACAACAACCTTAACTATATGCGACAAACAAAATAAAATATGGCTTCATGTTTTTTGAACTATGGTGAGTCTTGTGATTCCCCTGAACATCCACTTTACTTCCCCTTTCTCTACAGTTTTATTGCTAAATTTAGCCATATATGTTCTGTAGTGGCCAAAATAGAAACAAATGATCAGTATGTAAATGTTGAGGCTTGGTGCTTCTCCCCGTAACTCTGCTGCCATTATTATGGTGCCCACAACATCTTACTTTCCAAAAACAAACCAATATGTGAGCTCGGAAACTAGTAAATTGGTTAGATAATTATAGGGAAATGTTACTGCTACAACATGATGCACATAACAGTACACATATCTAATCTGCACCAATCTTCTGCAGGGTCAGTGGTCAATGGTAGAATATGGTTCACCCTCCTTTGCCATATTTTAGATATTAATAATAGAAGGAAAATGATCAGGTACAATTTCCTCCATTATGTTGGTCTTTGGCAATAGCCTAAGAACTATACTGAATGTTATTTTTTCTCTAGTGCTGCCTATTCCATTTTTGTTTAAAATATAGGATGTGTATTTTTTTCTTAATTTCACTTTTTAGGAAATGCATTTTTGCTGTCACTGTATAAAAAAATGACCTTTCCCACTTGAAGGCACTGTGCTGGTGTAATGACATTGGTCCATAAAAGGGAAATGTGTGAAAAAACTAGACAGCAGATATAGTTATGGGGTTGTTTAATAAAACTGGAGAGTGCAAAATCAGCTTCCGAGTTTCGTTGTCAAAGCTTAACTGAACAAATTGAAGTTAGAAGCTGATTGGATGCCATGAACAGCTTCACCAGATTCTGAGAGCTCCAGTTTTAGTAAATCTCCCCCTAAGAGTCTTATGCCCCGTACACACGTGTGGAATTTCCGACGGGAAAAGTTCCCGTTGGAAATCCCGAAGGGGGAAAGCCGAGAACCTGCTTGGTCAGTCTTTCCCCCTACACACGGCCGTTTTTTCCCGACAGGAAAACTGCGATGGTGCTTTGGTCGGGAATCCCGGCCGTGTGTATGCTTCATCGCAGTTTTTCCCAAAAAACGCAGAGAAAAAGTCAGCTGGTTTTCCCGGCGGGAAAAAAGAGAACTGGTTCTCTTTTTTTTGTCCGGGCAGTTTTCCCGTCGGAAAAACTGCGAGGAGCATACACACGGCCAGGATTCCTGGCCAAAAGCTCTCGTCACAGTTTTCCCGTCGGGAAAACCAATCGTGTGTAGGAGGCATAACAGTTATGAAGGAAGAATGGGGCTTTTGAAAAGTGTGCCAACAAGAACACAGCATTGTAGACTATTGTAGCCACTGTGCCTGATTTACAATCAATAACACTGGTGATTCATTTCAGATAATCTATACGATATACTAGATATAGCATGGACTAGAGTGGCCAGTATTCCCCAGAATAATAGACCTTCAAATCCCATTCTCTTTATAAATGTTTAAAGCTGTCAATACACAAGACTGTTTAGGAATGATTCTGCCTTTTTCATAAACTCAACTGCAAGCCTGTTGGCCTTGGTATTGGAATGTGGTACCCTCTGGATCACCAGAAACCAATGGGCCCATGTATGAAGGTGCTTAGTCTTTAGACCTAGACATTCATTGGAAGCCATATCTGGCCCTAGTATTGGAATGTGGTACACTCTGGACCACCAGAATCCAATGGGCCCATGTATGAAGGTGCTTAGTCTTTAGACCTAGACATTCATTGGAAGCCATATCTGGCCCTAGTATTGGAATGTGGTACCCTCTGGATCACCAGAAACCAATGGGCCCATGTATAAAGGTGCTTAGTCTTTAGACCTAGACATTCATTGGAAGCCATATCTGGCCCTAGTATTGGAATGTGGTACCCTCTGGACCACCAGAATCCAATGGGCCCATGTATGAAAGTGCATAGTCTTTAGACTAATGCCATGTACACACGGTCGTTTTTCGGGCATTAAAAAAAAACGAAATTTTTTAAAACGTAATTTAAAATGATCGTGTGTGGGCTTCACATCGTTTTTCGGCTTCTGAAAAAAATGTTGTTTTTCGTGTTGTAAAAAATGATCGTGTGTGGCCAAAAAGACGTTTTAAACCTGCGCATGCCCAGAAGCAAGTTATGAGATGGGAGCGCTCGTTCTGGTAAAACTACCATTCATAATGGAGTAAGCACATTCATCACGCTGTAACAGACAAAAAAGCGTGAATCGTCTTTTACTAACAAGGAATCAGCTAAAAGCAGCCCAAAGGCGAATAGAACTTCCCCTTTAGAGTGCCGTCGTACGTGTTGTACGTCACCACGCTTTGTTCATCATTTTTCAAAAACGATGGCGTGGGGGCAACGTCGTTTTTAATGGTGAAGTTGGAAAAACGTAGTTTTTTGGACATGCTGAAAAATTACATTTTTTTTCATGCCGAAAAACAACCGTCTGTATGCGGCATTAGACATTCATTGGAAGCCATATCTGGCCCTAGTATTGGAATGTGGTACCCTCTGGACCACCAGAATCCAATGGGCCCATGTATGAAGGTGCTTAGTCTTTAGACCTAGACATTCATTGGAAGCCATATCTGGCCCATGCTGACATGAAGTGTTGTTACATCCTTTATACATCCTTCATCCTTTATGTGTACTAATTTAATTAGTACATTTTTGCAAACTTGAAATTTTTACAGCTTCATCAACCTGCCAGCCAAAGAAGCCCCTATTCCCTTTTCTCAGATGTGTGATGTCATGTGCAAGTGTGGATCCCACCAAGACAAACACAAGATCTCTAAGTTCTGAAAAGCAGGGGGTGGGAATCAGAAGTTGGAGGGAAGGGACACACCCCCTTCACATACCACACAGGAACAGAGCTGAGGCTGTGAATCAGCTGGTGATCCCTCCCCTGTCACCATTTTTCTCTTGGTGTCAGGAAAACTTTTCAGAAGTGACTCATGCCAATAGCAGAGGAACAAAGCAGTGGATAGAAATGACACTTAGTGCTCTGGATTGAGACAAGTACACATTATAGAGGGATATGCTTTGTTCATATTTCACGTCTGAGGTTTACAACCACTTTAAGATCTGCCTTGAGTTTAGTGTTTCATGAAATAAAATAATTCCAATAAACAATGTTAAGGGAAAGATACATTCTTTGACCTCCGACCGTTCTCCAGGACTATATTGCTTGATACATTTGTATGACTTGTGGCAGTGTGTTGATGGTATGTGTCCTTCCAGCAGTGTCTATTATATCCCAGGGATGTCTAAAGACTCTGTGGCCTCTTGATGAACACAAGCAGCAGGAAGACACAATGTCTTTATGGATTCCATTTTTTTGCACTGTGTAATCCTTCATTTGTTTACATTGTCTACACTGACAAAAAAATTAAATACTATGACTAACGAAAGGATGCCTTAAAAGTTCCTCCGCTGTGGGCCTCCTTTTCTCTTCCACAAATATTGCTTTCATGAAATCTCTACAGGAATCTGAAACATTGTCCGGCAGTCTGGGCTTTGTTGGCTGAGTAGCTATTTTGAAAATGGCAGCCATGGCTTCGTATTCCGCCCATGGTGGTTTCTCTGTCAGCATTTCCACAACCGTGCATGCCACACTCCTTTAGGACAAACAGAAGAAAAGAACAGGGTTACACTTCGAAAAACAGTCCTCCTGAACATCAAGCTTTTTTTTTGTTTTTAGCTTAAAGTGGAGTTCCACCCTAAAAATGAACTGTCTATTAACAGCTTGCCTTTAATGTAAAAAAAAAATTGTTAAAATTTTTTTTTACTCACTTCTATTTGGCTGTTACCAGGCAGATTTCGTAATCTGCCTACTTCCTAGTCCTAGGTGGTTCAACTTCCTGTCCTAAGACCCCATTGCCTCCTGGGAAATGATGACACTCATTTCCCAGGAGTCTCTGGGCATTACTGTACCTAAATATAGCCCAGCATGCACCTCTCCCTGAAAACCAGGAAGAAAAAGGAACCGAGCTTTACATGCCCACACATATGATAGATACTGCCACAACATGAGCTCGAGGATAAAAGGCAAGTGTTTGCAATGATTTCTGGAACGATTGGGGAGCTATTAACCGGTTAACGCCCGCCGCATATATATGTACGTCCACAGAAACGGCGGTCGGAAACCCGCGGGGAGCAACCCGGACGAGGGCACGGCTATTCGTTTCTAGCCGCCCCCTCGCGATCGCTCCCCGGAGCTGAAGAACGGGGAGAGCCGTATGTAAACACGGCTTCCCCGTGCTTCACTGTGGCGGCTGCATCAATCGAGTGATCCCTTTTATAGGGAGACTCGATCGATGACGTCAGTCCTACAGCCACACCCCCCTACAGTTGTAAACACACACTAGGTGAACCCTAACTCCTTCAGCGCCCCCTGTGGTTAACTCCCAAACTGCAACTGCCATTTTCACAATAAACAATGCAATTTAAATGCATTTTTTGCTGTGAAAATGACAATGGTCCTAAAAATGTGTCAAAATTGTCCGAAGTGTCCGCCATAATGTCGCAGTCATGAAAAAAATCGCTGATTGCCGCCATTAGTAGTAAAAACAAATAATAAAACTATCCCCTATTTTGTAAACGCTATAAATTTTGCGCAAACCAATCGATAATAGGTAGAAGAATTCGGCCTAAACGTATATATGTTTTTGGGGGATATTTATTATAGCAAAAAGTAAAAAATATTGCATTTTTTTTCAAAATTGTCGCTCTATTTTTGTTTATAGCGCAAAAAATAAAAACCACAGAGGTGATCAAATACCACCAAAAGAAAGCTCTATTTGTGGGAAAAAAAGGACGTCAATTTTGTTTGGGAGCCACGTCGCACGACCGCGCAATTGTCTGTTAAAGCGACACAGTGCCGAATCGCAAAACCTGGCCTGGGAATTTAGCTGCCTAAAGGTCCGGGGCTTAAGTGGTTAATATGTTTAAGGGACTATTTAATGTCATTAATTTTGGCTTGCAAAAATAAAAATAAATTATGCCCGAAACCCCGCTTTAAGGCCCATTTTATATGATCGGACCACTTGGATCCGCCTGTCCGTTTTTTCAGGCGATCGGGCCACCCATTGACTTCTATGGGGAGGCGGATATCAGCTAATATGTGTCCGCTGACACCCGCCTGGCATATAATCAGACAAGATCCACTGAAAACAGACATATGGCGATACGTTCGCTATCCGTCCAGCGGGTTGGGTCGGATCGGATGAAAACGGACAGACAGATCCAAATTCATGCAGGATGGTTTATGTGATTCATTAACACACTGTATATAATTATCTACAGCAGCCTGTATTTTTTGGCATAGTTAACATGCTTTTATTTTTTTATAAATACGGTTTTGGAAGGTTCAGTATTTTAGGAAAGGATTCATTCATTTGTTTTCTCAGGTTTCATTTTTGTATTGCTATTTCTAAGTCATGTTGACAGGTTATTGCCTTGGCTATTCATATGTATTCATAGTGTTCTTTTCACATTTATTCAGTTCATCTGTCACTAGGAATTATTCTGAAATACCTACCACACATCCGCTTTCCTCCCATATCCTTCTCCGCTGATCACCTCTGGACTCATCCAGTACGGGGTCCCTGTCACCGATTTAATTCCGGTCCCAGACATACAGATGGTTTGGATGCGTTTGCTGGCCCCAAAGTCACCAAGTTTTACATTCCCAGCTGAGTCTCTTAAAATATTGGCACCTGCACATAATGGGTAAAACATCTGTAATATCATATGTTCACAAGAGAATCCGGTCTCCCTTCCCATTGTTATAAACGAGTACAGGTTTGGAAATCCAGGAAACAGCCAGGCAATGTGCCATAGCGGAGGGAGCTGGGCCTTTATCTCTCTTACTCAGCCTTCCTGTGGTATCTCTCATTGCTTGTATGCTGTGCTATCTAGTATATCAGCAATAGTACATACTGTTTCTTGAATATTGCCTCTCAGACGGATCCAGAAATGGCATTGCTCCACTGTGCAACTCCTTTGAGTCATGGAAATTCCTGTACAAATACTATAATCCCTTCTACAATACTAAAGGAATACTACAGCGCACTAACGTGATTTACCTCATGTTGCAGACCTGGGCTAACAGCCTTACTAGCAATTTTTGGAATGATGTTGTTAAGTCTTGTTAGGATATCCTGAACTTAAAGTGATTGTGAAGGCTTTTTTTTTTTTTAAATAACAAACATGTTATACTTCCCTCCTGTGTGCAGTTGGTTTTGCACAGAGCAGCCCGGATCCTCCTCTTCACTGGTCCCTCTTTGCTGGTCCTAGCCCCTCCCTCCTTTGAGTGCCCTTCAGCCAGCAGCTTGCTACAGGGGGCACCCAAGCCGAGTCAGAGCTTCCTGTATCCATTCAGACACAGAGCCCTAACTTGGCCCTCTCTTTGAATGAGAGATGTATACTAAAAAGCAGTCTTGGCAAAAAGCATTTTAATATACCTTATAAGATCATGTACAGCATATTGGATATAGTACGCCTATGGGGGACATCATCGCCCAGACCAAGTTGATTCCCTCCAGGACAAGTCCTGCAGTATGTTGCCAAGGCTATTGAGGAAGGAATCATAATTGGCCCTTACCAAATCATTCACATGAGCAGTCAACGTGATACCTAAGTACTTTATGCCCTCCGTGTTCCAGACGTAGGGGTACCGTGCTTTACGTCTTGTACAAGTAGATGCGTCAATACCGAGACCCAAAATAAATGATTTGCTATCATTAACTTTGTAGTAAGAGACCTTATTAAACAGTTGTAACGCATCATATGTTGCCGCCAGGGATGAGTCCACCTCCGTTAGGATTATTATAATGTCGTCTGCGAAAAGACTAATTGAATGTGTATGTTTCCCCACCTGAAACCCTTTATATCAGGGTGAGTCCTAATGTAAATGGCAAGTGGTTCCATCAGCAAATTAAATATTAAAGGGGATAGGGGGCACCATTTCTCCCACTGACACAGCCAATAGAGCACTATTCCTCCCTATGATACCAGCAATGGGGCACTATTCCTCCCCCTAATACCAGATGTTTACTAACAATGATGCCAGGAAAAATTCCACTCCTGCTGGCCAAAGTCCGGCCCTCCAAGTGTCTGAATGACAATAAATCGGCCCTTTGTTTAGAATGTTTGGAGATCCCTGGTTTAGAATATAGGGCTAAAATAGCAGACAGAATGCCATCAGAAAACCCAAAGGATTCCAGCACTTTGGCCAGGTACATCCAGTGGATTCGATCGAAGGCCTTCTCCGCATCCAACGATAAGAGCAGAGAAGGCCTTCGCTGCACCCGTGCTAGATGAATGATATTGATCATTCGACGCGTAGCATCTGATGTTTGTCTGTTCTTTGTAAAACCCATTTGATCGGGGTGTACAATTGTTGGGAGAATATCCACTAGGCGCATAGCTAACAATTTAGCATAAATCTTGAGATCGATATTTAATAAAGAAATTGGGCGAAAATTCGGAGGTGAGGTGGGCTCCTTCCCTGGTTTAGGCAAAGCAACAATTAAAGCTTCCAACATATCAGGTGGGAAAGAAGCAGAGGCAGATTGGAACACCTGCAACAAGAATGGGGACAACACAGTTTTGAAAGATTTATAGTATTCCCCACTAAAGCCATCAGGGCCTAATGACTTATTCGCGGGAAGCGAATCAATCACCGCAAGAATTTCTTTTTCAGTAAATGGTAAATTTAAAGATTGCAACTGGGCTGATGACACTTTAGGCATTGGCAATCGCCCCAGAAATTGATCTATAATCTCAGGAGTAGGTTGGGTAGTGGAGGGGTCGTCTTTCAGATTGTACAAGGATCCATAATAATAGCTTAAGGCATCTGCATTTTTTTGGGGATGATACGCTTTTTGTTTGGATTGAGGGTGAAACACATACGGAATTTTGAGTTTATGCCTATGACCTTTAAGGATCTGGGCCAGTAGTTTCCCTGCCTTGTTTCCAGTGGTGTAATAATTCATCTTAAGTTTTTTGGTTGTTTTTTCAAAATTCTCAAGGAGAAGTAATCTAAGATCGTACCTAAGCCTTGTCAGTTGACTGGAGAGAGTTGGGGATGTTGTTTGTTTATTCAATGTTTCCAATTTAGAAATATGGCTTGTCAACTCAGTGATTCGCCTCTGCCTCTTAAGTCTCGCCCCGGCCTGTATACACATACCACGCATGTACGCCTTGTGGGCGTTCCATAATACAAAGGGACTTTGCACTGAACCTGCATTTGTCACAAAAAAAGTTGGTCAAATGCAAATTGAGAGCATCCTTAACTTCCTGTTGTTGCAATACATGTTTAATTTTCTTGTACAATTTTCCTTTAGATTTATGAAAAACCATATAATATGAGGTCAAAACTAAACAACATTTTCAATTAGATCCAATTAGGCAGGCCCTTGCACTACATAGTTGAAGGTAAATCTAAGGAAAATTGTACAGAAAATTGTATAATGTATGGCCAACCTAAGTTTGAATAACATTTTTATATTTACATGTTATCTTTAGTATTTTAGTTCTTACAATGATTAAAAAAAAAAAAAATCAATACACATTTTCTTAATTTTTTTGACAGAGAGTGGAAGAAATTGCTCAGATTCAAGAGTTAGGGCAATGCACTTAGGGTCATTTTCCCTCACTGTTCCTGTTTTTTATAAGGTGGTATTGGTCCCATTGACTTCATAGGAAAATGCAGTAACAATCTTCTTACACTTCCTTACCTTTAATGTCTCTGTGTACAATCATATTGCTATGTAAGTATGACACTCCTTGCAGAATCTGCCGTGTGTATCGCCGGGTGACATTTTCTGTGAGTGCACCATAAGCTTTGAGCTGGTCTTTGATCGATCCCTGTAATAAAAAGGTATGTAAAAGAAAAATTAGTGCATTCTTCACATGGAGTGCAGACAGCTGGACAATGGAACAAGCGGGTCACTATCAGAACATGATAGTAGATTTTTGTCTTCAGATTTACCAAAACCATATAATATGAGGTAAAACCTTAAAGTGGTTGAAAACCCTTACAGACCACTTGGCCCTACAGGTAAGCCTAGATTAAGGCTTACCTGTAGGTGCAAGAAATATCTTCTTAACCTACACGGTTAAGGAGATATTTGCAGAGAAGACTGCACCGATGTCTACGGCGCACACTGAGCGTGCCGCTAATGAATGGGACCGCGTCGTCCCTAACGCTCCCACGCGCATTCGCGGGAGTGATGTCATCGCTGTTTCGGCCAGTCACAGCACTGGAGCAGCGATACCCGGAAGTCACTCCGGGTATCATGGTGGCGGCGGAGGAGAGGAACGAGAGTCGCTGCAGGGGCTTCGATCTCAGGTAAGTAATTCATAATGAGCTAGTATGCTACGCCTTTCTCTTGTAGTTTTTTTTAAGCAAAACTTTCACAGGGTTTAGTTCCTCTTTAAGAGTTTCAATTTGTATGCAATCAGGCAGGCCCTTGCACTGCATGGTTTTGGTAAATCTGAAGATAAAAATTTGCAGAAAATCTAATAGTGTGTATGGGGTCTAAAGCAGGCCATACAGTAACACATTTTTACCACAGGTTGAAGAAAATAAAATTGCTCAATTCCCCCATTAACACAATCTGTGTTGATGAGGAAATCCCTCCCACTGAGCTTCTGATATCGGGAGATTTCCCAGCCATCAAAATAAAATGATCACTGCGTGCAGCTATAGCCACCAGCAATAATCACATGAAAATTCAGACAGACTGGTTGTAATAAAGTTGATTGATGGATCGACTTCAGTACAACCAGCCTTCCTATACACAGATTGAAATAGGGCTGGTTCCCGCTGAACAGTCAGAATTTTGATCTTCCTATGGCCGGCTTAAGGCTAGGATTAGAGACAGGGCTACCAAGGTTAGTTCTAGGATATGCTTAAAATTCATTAGGGTAAGTTCTGAAAGGCTTATATATTTAAAATAATCATAATCTTTGTTGATAACATCCAAAAATGTATTTAACGTGGTTGTAAAGGCAGAATGTTTTTATCTTAATTCATTCTGTAAGTGTGCAGCAGCCCGCCTAATATTTACTTGAGCCCCATCTCAATCCAGCAATGTTGCACAAGAGACTTGGCTGTCCGGGACTCTCCCTCCTCATTGGCTGAGACAGCACCGAAGAGTTGTTGGCTCCCGCTGCTCTCAAAGTCAGTGAGCCAATGAGGAGAGAGAGGGGGCGGGGCTGGGCAGCAGCTATGTGTCTGAATGGACCCACAGAGCTGCGGCTCGACTTGGGTACCCCCAAAGCAAGCGGCTTACTGTGGGGGCACTCAACAGGAGGGAGGGGCCAGAAGTGACGGCGAGGGACCCAAGAAGAAGAGGATCTGGGCTGCTCTGTGCAAAACCACAGAGCAGGTAAGTATAACATGTTTGTTATTTTGAAACAAAAAGAAAAACAAGACTTTACTATCACTTTTTTAGGCCCATATGAAAGATATAAAGTTGCAGTAGGCTTTGCTGAAATGGTTAAAGCGGAGTTCCACCCAAAAGTGGAACTTCCGCTTTAAGCACTCCTCACCCCCTTACATGCCACATTTGGCATGACATTTTGAGGGGAGTGGGGGCTTCGGTAGGAGGACTTCCTCCTTCCACCCAGGGACCGCCTTGGCGACTTCTCTTCTCGCCTTAGGCGGCCCCTCCCTTTAGGCGATCTCCAGGGACACATAACAGGTCCCAGGAGATCGCCTGTCCATTCATAGAGCGCAGCGCGACACGTGCATGTGCAGTGAGTGCCCTGGCCGAGAAGCCGAAAAGCTGTCACGGCCGGGTGCCCACACTATGAATGGAGGCGCCAGCCGGAGAGGGGTAGGAGAGGAGTGGAGCTCCGGGCGGCCGCGTCGCTGGACCGTAGAGCAGGTAAGTGTCTGTTTATTAAAAGTCAGCAGCTACACTTTTTGTAGCTGCTGACTTTTATAAAACACTAAAAAGGCTGGAACTCCCCTTTAAAAGTAATACTGTACATAGATAAGTATAGGTCCTATTGGTCATATGATTTACATAGAATATCTAGCTCACCCCTGGCATGTATTCCACAAAGATGGAAAGCTTCCTCTCCGTGGGGTCCCGCAAGCAGCCGTAATATTGAACTATTCTATCATGTCTATGAATCTTCAGCAGCTGGATCTCGCACTCTAGAGCGTTCACTTCCTGCAACCAAAACAACACAGGCTGGTAATTTTTCCAAACAGTCAACTATTGCAGTAACAACGCTGGGCAAATGCCACAACTTAGATAGCCAATGTATCCAAATATTATAGCTGGCTCCTAATATTTGTGTTCTTGGGGGGAAATACATGTTCATGACCTAATGGGTTATATGTACCCCTGCAACCTGCGCCAAAATGTAAACTCCCTTCCCAAGTCCCACTGTCATTACTGAACTGGAAGGTAATCCCACCCCGCCTTTCAGCTCAATACGCTGTTTTGGCCCCAGGTCTCAGAGAGAGCTCAGTAGTAAGGATGAGCTTAGGCGTGTTCGCACACTTCACGTGCAGAGCCCGCCAGGAAGTCGACACGGTGCTGCGCTAATCACAGGCAGGGAGACAATGTCCCAGGGCTCGGCTGCAGAGATCAGGAAATGTCTCACTGCCTGTGGTTAGCGCAGCGCGGTGCCAACTTCCTGGCGGGCTCTGCACGTGGACTGTGCGAACACGCTGGAGATCATCCGTAATCAGTAGATTAGGAACATGCATTGTACTCCATGGTGACACCAGTGGGAATTACATTTTCTGCTACTCTCTACAAACATCTTCACGATTCTACATTCATTTATTCACCTACTAATTCAAAAACATAATTCAATATGTTTATAGATTTTAGTCCTATAGCATATATTCGAAAACTTTAGAAAGTAATTAAAGTGATCTACTAAAGGAGACGAGAATGTTCACACAATTGTGTCAATTAACCAATCACATACAGATGCAATAGGTAAACTGGAATTTTCTTTCATATGTTTGGATAATTGAAGTGAACCTTTTATACAATGTATTGGATGGATTGATGTGAACTACGTTTGTTTGTAGGATACTTATCAAGATCTTGGAATATACACCCCTCACATTTTTGTAAATATATTATTATAACTTTTCATGTGACAACACTGAAGAAATGACACTTTGCTACAATGTAAAGTAGTGAGTGTACAGCTTGTATAACAGTGTGAATTTGTTGTCCCTTCAAAATAACTCAACACAGCCATTAATGTCTAAACCGCTGGCAACAAGAGTGAGTGCACCCCTCTAAGTGAAAATGTCCAAATTGGGCCCAAAATGTCAATATTTTGTGTGGCCACCATTATTTTCCAGCACTGCCTTAACCCTCTTGGGCATGGAGTTCACCAGAGCTTCACAGGTTTCCACTGGAGTCCTTTTCCACTCCTCCGTGACAACATCACAGAACTGGTGAATATTAGAGACCTTACGCTCCTCCACCTTCAGTTTGAGGATGTCCCACAGATGCTCAATAGGGGTTAGGTCTGGAGACATGCTTGGCCAGTCCATCATCTTTACCCTCAGCTTCTTCAGCAAGGCAGTGGTTGTCTTGGAGGTGTGTTTGGGGTCCTTATGTTGGAATACTGCCCTGCGGCCCAGTCTCCAAAGGGAGGGGATCATGCTCTGCTTCAGTATGTCACAGTACATGTTGGCATTCATGGTTCCCTCAATGAACTGTAGCTCCCCAGTGCCGGCAACACTCATGCAGCCCCAGACTGACACTCCCACCACCATGCTTGACTGTAGGCAAGACACACTTGTCTTTGTTCTCCTCACCTGTTTGCCGCTACACACGCTTGACACCATCTGAACCAAATACATTTATCTTGGTCTCATCAGATCACAGGACATGGTTCCAGTGATCCATGTCCTTAGTCTGCTAGTCTTCGGCAAACTGTTTGCAGGCTTTCTTGTGCATTATCTTTAGAAGAGGCTTCCTTCTGGGATGACAGCCATGCAGACTAATTTGATGCAGCGTGCAGCGTATGGTCTGAGCACTGACGGGCTGACCCCCACCCCTTCAACCTCTGCAGCAATGCTAGCAGCACTCATATGTCTATATCCCCAAAACAACTTTTGGATATGACACTGAGCACGTGCACTCAACTTCTTTGGTCGACCATGGCGAGGCCTGTTTTGAGCGGAGCCTGTCCTGTTAAACCGCTAAATGGTCTTGGCCACCGTGCTGCAGCTCAGTTTCAGGGTCTTGGCAATCTTCTTATAGCCTAGGCCATCTTTATGTAGAGCAACAATTCTTTTTTTTCAGATCCTCAGAGAGTTCTTTGCAATGAGGTGCCATGTTGAACTTCCAGTGACCAGTATGAGAGAGTGAGAGCGATAACACCAAATTTAACACACCTGCTCCCTATTCACACCTGAGACCTTGTAACACTAACAAGTCACATAACAGTGGGGAGGGAAAATTGCCAATTGTGCCCAACTTGGACATTTTCACTTAGGGGTGTACTCACTTTTGTTACCAGCGGTTTAGATATTAATAGCTGTGTGTTGAGTTATTTTGAGGGGACAGCACATTTACACTGTTATACAAGCTGTACACTCACTACTTTACATTGTAGAAAAGTGTAATTTCTTCAGTGTTGTCACATAAAAAAATATAATAAAATATTTACAAAAATGTGAGAAGTGTACTCACTTTTGTGAGATACTGCATATGACTTTGACTATCATGCTATCATTATGGCGATTTACTCACATTAGGTCTGGATGGTTCCCCATTGGAAAGTTGGTCCTTCTATTTTAAGATTCTGTGTACAAGACTATTGGCTGTTTAATGATTGCACTTGAATTTCCCACCCAAGAGGCAGTGGCTTCACCTTGGCTTAATCATTTGCACCTCTATGGGCAACATACACATGCTATGAATTCCAGTCTACCCTACTGGGTGATATCACTCTAATAAAGATCAGGAGAGGGTTCCAATGTACCGATTCTGTCACATTCTCCTGAAGAAGGATTCCCAAAACGCATCACTCACATGTGAACTGTAATCATAATTTTTGCATGTTGTGAACCCCTATGTGGAGAGTAATATGTAATGTTGTGTAATAGATTTTTAATAGTACATAATACCATATTTGCCAGGGTATAAGGCGACTGGGCGTATAAGACGACCCCCTAATTTTCCAGCGAATATGTTGGTTTTGGGATATACTCACCGTATAAGATGACCCCTTCCTACTAGTCTGTCTGGAAGTTGAGGGGTAGCCGGAACAACCGCTGACAGGAACCGGCTTTTATTAATTTTTTTTCTTCAAATCTCACTGTGCCATTACATGCCTCATTGTGCCATTACATGCCTCACTGTGGCATTGCATGCCTCACCTACCTTATCCCTGACATGCAGAGTCTCAGTCAGATTGCGGGCGTCCATTGTTCAAAAGCCACGCCTCCTCCTCGTGCAGTTCCATGATAAGCGGAACACTCAGTTTCCCAGCAGACACTGTGTTCAGTGTTCCACCTATCACGGATGTCCTCTCGTCCGAGGCCGAGGATGAGAGGACATCCGTGATAGGCGGAACACTGAACACAGGCTCTGCTGGGAAACTGAGTGTTCAGCCTATCACGGAACAGCACGAAAAGGAGGCGCGGCTTTTGAACAATGGACGCCTGCAATCTGACTGAGAATCTGCATACAGGTACCGGCGTATAAGACGACCCCCGAGTTTTGAGGCATATTTTTAAGTACAAAAGGCCGTCTTATACGCCAGAAAATACAGTAAAAAATCTTTTTTATGGTACTCAGTTTCTCTTCTATATGTCCACACAAACTACATATTATGCCCATAGTTTTACATGATTTGCTGGGATGTGGACATATAGCACACACAGTCTGAGTTTTCCTCCTGCTATAAGATACATATTATTGTTTTAACACTCGCAACCCTTTTGGTGAATTAGCCTGACTATCAACGTCAATGTAAACCTTGTAATCCCAAATTAGTAACAAGTACCGAGAGATAAATAAACAACAAAGCCATTTAATCTATCATAATTTTTCAGAACCTTAAACATCTGGAAGAAAAACATCAGAAAGACCAGAAAAAGGTTATTATGGATAGCACTCACCTTGCTTGTCTCTTGACTGTCCGGGTCAAATGGCACCTGCTTGACAGCTAGTTCCCTCCCCCTGTCCACATCGTAGCAAAGGTAGACTTCCCCAAATGCTCCTCTCCCAAGCAGCTTACCCAGCCTCCAGTTCTCTGGGGCCTGTGGGGCTGTAACACAAGGCTTTTTATTACTTCATGTTCGGCCTGATATACTGATTAGCAAACAAAATCGATGATGCTATTATCATTTTACTGTATTTTACAAGCCCATATGAAGTCTCACACCTTTCGTTTCTATATACTGACTTATGTTATCATTTTTCAATAATTGTAAATGCCTTAAAATACCCTTTTTACTCTTATTGGAAATGCAAATCCTACGCTTCCACGCCAATGCTGGCAGAGCTGAGTAACAGCAAAACCATTAATCACAATGGTCCTCGTATAGACATGCATTGGAGAGGAAGATAGGGAGTGTGTCAGACCAGGTCTCTTAGTAGAGCATTAGGTCTGTACTGATAGTGTAGCTTGTAAAATTCAACAGTCCCATGCATCGAATTTTTCTGTCTGCCCGGAGCAAACATGAGTGTCTGAATTTGAGATTAGTTTTTCTTTGTATCACGTATATATTTATCTATATATATCTATATATATATATATGCACTGAATACTTACATATTTTGCAGGGATCGGCAGGTGTGGAATGTATGAATGCTAAGTTTTTCTCTGAGCTGTTCCACCTTTTCTTTCTGGGCTCATCAAACTGCAGAGTGCTGTCTCCATTAACACTCCTCGTTCTGCTGCTGGGACCCAGATGGAACAAATTTTCTGGGGGTATGTAACTTCTTGGAAATGTCTGGCGACCTACACAACACAGTGATAAAAGACCAACAATCTGTTGTATAAAGAAAATGACTGTAAAATGTGATATAACAAAAGAAGTAGAGGGTGTGATTGCAGTGTTGCCAACCGTCAGTATTTTTACTGGCAGCCAGTAAAAAACAGGCAATTTCCTCCTGCCAGTAAAAGGAAAAGGTTGTCAGTAAAAAATATGGCTGTGACGCTTGGCTAGGTTCAGAGCCGGCCAAGACCATCTGAATGCCTGCTACAGTGTGTTTGGGCGGCTCTGGCGGAGGTGGTGCCTGAGCATGTCCTGTGATGTCATGGTGCAAGAGAGCTAAGCAGAGTGGCCAGAGCCTTGTGTGCGGGTCGGGAGCAAGGCAGGCCGGGAGAGGCACTGTCAGTACTGTTTAGACTGAAGTGGACTAGAAGGAACCTCTGGCGTGGAGAGTGACTGTCGCTGTGACTCAGGAGGGGACATGTCGTGTTGGTGATCTGTGCTGCTGCACACTGCCGTCATTGTCACTGTGAGAGTCAGTTTCATAAGTGTGTGCCTGACCAATCTAATTTCTTACCCTCCTGAATCCTGTCCCTGAGCCACTTACTATATCGAAAATAAAATAAGAAATGTTTTTTTCATTATGTATCTTAAATCATATTGCTAATTGCATATTATACTTGTTTGTAGCCTAAATACTCTCGTTTGCACTTAAAACGGTAATGCCGTGTACACACGGTCATTTTTCGGCATTAAAAAAAATTACATTTTTAAAAACGTAATTTAAAATGATGGGGCCAGATCCACAAAAGAGATACGACGGAGTAACTGCTGTTACTCCATCGTATCCCTTGTCCTAACTTTGGAACTGATCCACAGAAGCAGTTTTCCAAAGTTAGGCAGAAGATCCGGCATGTGTAATTGAATTACACTGCCGAATCTTAGGATGCAGTACCGCATCCGCCGCTGGGGGCATTTCGAGTCGAAATGCCGCTTCTAGTATGCAAATTAGCACTTAGGGCGATCCACAAAGCTTTTCAGCTTCGTTTTTTCGCCGTAAGTTTTAGTTTGCAAGTGTAAAACTAGGGCTGGTTTTACAAAGTGGAAAGTTAGTAACACCATGTAAAAGCCCATTCAAGCGACGGCATTTGGTATGCATTCCTGAGGGAGAACTCCACGGCAATTTGTAAAATCAAAACCGGCATGGGTTCCCCCCCCAGGAGCATACCAGGCCCTTAGGTCTGGTATGGGTTGTAAGGAGACCCCCCCTACGCCGAAAAATCGACATAGGGGGTCCCCCTACAATCCATACCAGACCCGTATCCAAAGCACGCTACCTGGCCGGCCAGGAATGGGAGTGGGGACGAGCGAGCGCCCCCCCCCTCCTGAGCCGTACCAGGCCGCATGCCCTCAACATGGGGGGGTTGGGTGCTCTGGGGCAGGGGGGCGCACTGCGGGCCCCCCCACCCCAGAGCACCCTGTCCCCATGTTGATGAGGACAGGACCTCTTCCCGACAACCCTGGCCGTTGGTTGTCGGGGTCTGCGGGCGGGGTGCTTATCGGAATCTGGGAGTCCCCTCAAATAAGGGGGCCCCCAGATACCGGCCCCCCACCCTAAGTGAATGGATATGGGGTACATCGTACCCCTACCCATTCACCTGGAGGCAAAGTGATAGTTATTAAACACACAACACAAGGGTTTTTAAAATCATTTATTAGTCTGCTCCGGAGGCCCCCCCTGTCTTCTTTAGCTCTAATACCAGGGAGGGCTTCTTCTTCCGTTCTCCGGGGGTCTTCTCCGCTCTCCGGGGGGGGTTTCTTCTTCCGCTCTCCGGGGGGGGGGTCTTCTCCGCTCTCCGGGGGTCTTCTTCTATCTTTGCCGATCTCCGCTGTTGACTCGGCGCACCCTGGTTCTTCTGCAGCTGTCCGGTGCCTTCTCCTTCAGCGCTGGCTGCCTGCTATCTTCGTGTGTTAGCTCAATTACTAGCAGGCAGCCAGCGCGGTCTTCTGTGACGTCATGTTCTTCTCTTCTCTTCTTCTCCCTTCTTCCGATGTTGACACGACGCCTCTTCTCACTGCAATGATGGAAGCGCGCCTTGCATCCCATTTATATAGGCCTCACCGTCCCATCATGCTCCGGTAGGTACCCACGTGGTGGGTGCCTACCCACGTGCACCCACCACATGGGTACCTACCGGAGCATGATGGGACGGTGAGGCCTATATAAATGGGATGCAAGGCGCGCTTCCATCATTGCAGTGAGAAGAGGCGTCGTGTCAACATCGGAAGAGGGGAGAAGAACAGAAGAGAAGAAGATGACGTCACAGAAGACCGCGCTGGCTGCCTGCTAGTAATTGAGCTAACACACGAAGATAGCAGGCAGCCAGCGCTGAAGGAGAAGGCACCGGACAGCTGCAGAAGAACCGGGGTGCGCCGAGTCAACAGCGGAGAGCGGCGAAGATAGAAGAAGACCCCCGGAGAGCGGAAGAAGAAACCCCCCCCCCGGAGAGCGGAGAAGACCCCCGGAGAGCGGAAGAAGAAGCCCTCCCTGGTATTAGAGCTAAAGAAGACAGGGGGAGCCTCCGGAGCAGACTAATAAATGATTTTAAAAACCCTTGTGTTGTGTGTTTAATAACTATCACTTTGCCTCCAGGTGAATGGGTAGGGGTACGATGTACTTAGGGTGGGGGGCCGGTATCTGGGGGCCCCCTTATTTGAGGGGACTCCCAGATTCCGATAAGCCCCCGCCCGCAGACCCCGACAACCAACGGCCAGGGTTGTCGGGAAGAGGTCCTGTCCTCATCAACATGGGGACAGGGTGCTCTGGGGTGGGGGGGCCCGCAGTGCGCCCCCCTGCCCCAGAGCACCCAACCCCCCCATATTGAGGGCATGCGGCCTGGTACGGCTCAGGAGGGGGGGGGCGCTCGCTCGTCCCCACTCCCATTCCTGGCCGGCCGGGTAGCGTGCTTTGGATACGGGTCTGGTATGGATTGTAGGGGGACCCCCTACGTCAATTTTTTGGCGTAGGGGGGGTCTCCTTACAACCCATACCAGACCTAAGGGCCTGGTATGCTCCTGGGGGGGGAACCCATGCCGTTTTTTTTTATTTGAAAATTGGCATGGAGTTCTCCCTCAGGAATGCATGCCGAGCGACGCTGTCAAATTTTTTTTTTTTTTTTCGACGCAACTTTTTTAAGCCGGCGCGATCCACAAAACTCGGCGTAACGTAACTTCGCGCATGCGCAGTACGGCCGGCGCGGGAGCGCGCCTCATTTAAATGGGACTCGCCCCATTTGAATAGGAACGCCTTGCGCCGGCCGGATTTAAGTTACACAGCCTGAAATTTCTAGGTAAGTGCTTTGTGGATCGGGCACTTAGGTAGAAATTTTAAGGCAGTGTAACTTAAATGGGATTTTTTAAGTTGCGCCAAGGTTTTTGTGGATCTGGCCCATGGTGTGTGGGCTTCACATCGTTTTCCGTCTTCTGAAAAACGACAAAAAAAAATTCGAACATGCTTAAATTTTTTATGTCATTTTTGAAAATGTCGTCTTTTGTGTTGTAAAAAATGATCATGTGTGGGCTAAAACGAGGATTTAAACTCGCGCATGCCCAGAAGCAAGTTATGAGACGGGAGCGCTCGTTCAGGTAAAACTACCATTCATAATGCAGTAAGCACATTCATCACGCTGTAACAGACAAAAAAGCACGAATTGTCTTTTACTAACAAGTAACCAGCTAAAAGCAGCCCAAAGGCGAATAGAACTTCCCCTTTAGAGTGACGTCGTACGTGTTGTACGTCACCGCGCTTTGTATTTTGTTTCATGACAAAAAGTGATTGTGTGTACGGGGCATAATTTTTTAACTTTTGGAAATGCCAGTAAAAACTTGGCTGTGCCAGTAAATTATGGGTGGTTTGTCAATAAATTTCAGTCTGGTAGGTTGGCAACACTGTGTGATCGTAACCAAGTTCCTTGGGCCTACAGTGTTGTCCTAACCATTTTTAATTGTCCTCTCCATCACCATCACCTCGAGTAAGGCCGGCCATAGATGGAGTGATTTTCTTTGCTGCAGCCAAAATAGCTTGATTCCCCCGCCTCAAAACAGTCAGTGTTGAGGGGGGATCCCTTCCGTGGAGGAAGCTGTCCCCACCAGAAGAACACATTGATTACTGCAGGTATAACAACCACTAGCAATAATCGCATGTAAAATCAGGCAGGTTGGTTGTACCCAAGTTGATCGACCAATCAACTTGGATACATTCAGCCTGCCCATACGTGGTTCGAATCTCGGCCAGTTCCTGCTGAACCTTCTATCGCCAGCTTACGTGTGCAGCTGCATATTTTTGGTGTAACCTCCAGGGCTAGTCACATGTACAGCCTATGTGGAGCATATTAATCAGAGGAAGGGCACACACAGTACATTTCCTGTGACTGGAGGTGGTGGAGCCCTGGAGAAAAAGGCACTTCCCCTGAGGGGACAATATATGCAAGGTTGATGAGAGGTGGGGGCTTGTTATATGTGCAGAAGTGGGGATGTAGGTTGGGAGTTTTATATACTGTAGGTAATGATGTGGTCATGTTGTAGGTTTAGGGGGTGTTAAGTTTGCAGCAGTAAATTCTGACTGTAACTCAGGTGAGCATTCAATCTAGCACAGGGACACATGTGCTGCAAGCAAAACCACAACATTTTGAGAATAAGTGCACCTCTGTAATATTTAGTAACTGTTGTGTTTTAAATCCTACTAAGAAGCTTACAATTCTATAATTGTAATTTCTATAATGCAGAAGTGCCCAGGAGGCACCAACGTCTGGCAACTGAACAGCTAACCATACATTAATCTTGGGCGAGAGGGCATAGAAAAGGCTGATATTCTGGAATTTATTACAGAACAGTTGTTTAATGTGCACTCATTCTGTAGAACATGGGATATGGCATAGAAATAATTCTAAATACAAAATGTCTTAGTAAAATGATGTGTATAGTTTGATCAGACATTCATCATTACAGATGGTTTTCTTTTCGGGGGGCTACCTTGATCCACTTACCATCGGTGTATTCCTTCCGACTTTGGGAAAAGTGATACTGACGGGGAAAAGTGCCTCCTTTACCAAACCTCTCATACAAGGGAATTTCAAAATCTATTTCAAAAACAGTAACAATGATTAGAACAATGAATTCAGGAAAACAATACAAATATCAAGGGCTGGAATTATGACGTTAGCTGACTTACAGTAAGAATGAACAAATAACATACAGCTGATATCTAATGCCGCGTACACACGACCGTTTTTCATGATGTGAAAAATGCAATTTTTTTAATTGGTCATTAAAAACGACCGTGTGTAGGCTCCAGAGCATTTTTCTTGACGTGAAAAATGGCCATTAAAAATTTAGAACATGCTCTAAATTTTCACATAGTTTTTCACGTCGTGGGTAGACTTTAACGACGTGAAAAAAACACGCATGCTCGGAAGCAAGTAATGAGATGGGCGCGCTCGTTCTGGTAAAACTAGCGTTTTTAATGGAGATAGCACATTCGTCACGCTGTAACAGACTGAAAAGCACAAAGACTGAAAAGCCAGAATCGTCTCTCACCAAACTTTTACTAACACTAAATCAGCAAAAGCAGCCCAAAGGGTGGCGCCATCTGAATGGAACTTCCCCTTTATAGTGCCATCGTACGTGTTGTACGTCACCGCGCTTTAAGCGAGCATTTTTTTCACGATCGTGTATATGCAAGGCAGGCTTGACAAGGACATTAAAAATGGTCGCGTGTACGCGGCTTTAGGGTCCATGTACACTAGCAGTTCCTAAATTTAGGATTTTTTGGCATTTTTTTTCCCAAAGCTCCTAAACTCAACTCCATGTACATAGACTTTTAGGATCGTTTAGGGAGCTGCTGCAGTTATCCGTTCAACCTCCCTCTCCTGAACGTGGAAGAATTGCGTTCAGGATAGGAAAGTTTTGACCGCCAGCTGCAAAATCGCGGTAAAATCGTGCCACAATTTTGCAGCGTTTTGCGTTTTCCCACGGCCAGCAGTCAAAGTAGATTAATAGGTGGATTCAGGTACGGCGGCGTATTAGTGAGTCGGCGTAGCGTATCGTATTTACGCTACGCCGCCCTAAGTCAGAGAGGCAAGTGCTGTATTCACAAAGCACTTGCCCCCTAAGTTACGGCGGCGTAGCGTAAATGGGCCGGCCTAAGCGCACCTAATTCAAATGAGGATGAGGGGGGCGTGTTTTATGTAAATTACTCGTGACCCGATGTGATTGACGTTTTTTACGAACGGCGCATGCGCCGTCCGTGGACATATCCCAGTGTGCATTGCTCCAAAGTACGCCGCAAGGACGTATTGGTTTCGACGTGAACGTAAATTAGGTCCAGCCCCATTCACGGACGACTTACGCAAACAACGTAAATTTTTCAAATTTCGACGCGGGAACGACGGCCATACTTAACATTGACTAGGCCAGCTATTTGTTCGACTAACTTTATCGCCTTACGTAAACGGCGTATCTTTACTGCGACGGGCAAGCGTACGTTCGTGAATCGGCGTACCTCGCTGATTTACGCATTCTAGGCGTAAATCAGCGTTCACGCCCCTAGCGGCCGGCTGAACTAGACAGCTAAGATACGACGGCGCGGGCCGTCGTATCTTAGCTAGGTTTAAGTGTATCTCAGTTTGAGAATACACTTAAACATACGACGGCTTAGATTCCGAGTTACGACGGCGTATCTACTGATACGCCGGCGTAACTCTTTGTGAATCTAGCCATAAGTGTACATAAAGCCTAAAACCAGCCCAAAATGGATCAACATTTGACCGGTTCAGCGGGGACTGACTGAAGTTCGATCCATGTATAGGCACTCTGGTTCATGTTGACTAGCCTGTTGGTTTTTCCCCGAATGATTAGTGCGGCTAGGTACAGTCAGCAACATTAATCATTGGTTTCTGCTGGCAAGGAAGGTTCCCCACCGACAGAACACAATACTTCTGTGGGAGGGATTCCCCTCATCAACACTGTGTTGATGGAAGAACTGAGCCATTTTCTTTCCTTCCATAAACCAGGCCATAGATGGATCAAATTTCAGACAGTTCAGCAGGGACCGGGCGAGATTCGATCCATCTATGGGCAGGCTGATTGTACCCAAGTCGATCCATCTATGGGCAGGCTGATTGTACCCAAGTCGATCCATCTATGGGCAGGCTGATTGTACCCAAGTCGATCCATCCATCGATTTAGGTACAACTAGCCTGTCGGATTTTTAGCTTGCAATTATTGCCAATGGCTATAGCCACAAGCAGCAATCACCGGCAGGGTCGGTTCCCCATTAAAAAAATAAACTCCGCCGGGAGAACACAATAGCTCCGTGGGAGGGATTGCAGGAAACAATCTATGGCCTCTGGGAAGGGTTTATAGCGTAAACCAATCTGAATGAAGTCACTAATGTGTTTGTTGCTTGTAACATGGCAACTAATGTTTGAGAAATTAAATTAAAAAAAGAGAATGTTGTTTTAAAATATGTAGCTGTAGCTGTTGAAATCACTAAATAATTTAACACTTAATAAACTTTTCTTACAATGAGAGCATTTTTAGCATTTTCTCTCACAAATTTAAAAAAATTATATCTGCACTTGGCCACTCTATTGCGCCAGAAATGAAATTATTCTCTGATCACACCAACAGTTTTTTTTTTCCCTGAAAAAAACAACCTGACAGCTCTGGTCGGAGACACTATACTAACCATGCAATGTTAGTTCAGCGATCTCCCGCTCTGAGACTTTATGTTTTGACAGCTCAGCCCCCATCCATCTTGACCCCCCCCCATCTTGCCATTGGCTGCTGGTTTTTCAGCATGCACGACCAACAGACCAACATCCACACTTGCAGAATGACGAACATTTTTTTTATTTTTAACCGCCAAATGTCTCCCCACATTCTGCCTGTGTGTACGGGGCCTAAAGGGGTTGTAAAGGTACAATTTTTTTTCTCGAAATGCCTTCCTTTACCTTAGTGCAGTCCTCCTTCCCTTACCTCATCCTTTGCTTTTAAATGTCCGTATTTCTTCTGAGAAATCCTCACTTCCTGTTCTTCTGCCTGTAACTCCACACAGTAATGCAAGAAAAAAAAGGCTTTCTCCCAGGTGTGGAGTGTCGTGCTCGCCCCCTCCCTTGGACTACAGGAGAGTCAGGACGCTCTCCACGTTGCAGATAGAGAAAGGAGCTGTGTGTTAGTGGGCGTCCTGACTCTCCAGTAGTCCAAGGGAGGGGGCGAGCATGACACTCTACCCCAGGGAGAAAGCCTTGCATTACTGTGTGGAGTTACAGACAGAGGAACAGGAAGTGAGGATTTCTCAGAAGAAATAAGGACATTTAAAAGCAAAATGGAAGGATGAGGTAAGTGAAGGAGGACTGCACTAAGGTATAGGAAGCTATTTAGGAAAAAAAATTGTACCTTTACAACCCCTTTAAGGCTGGCCATAGATGGAGTGATTTTCTTTCCTGCAAGCACAGGGTGCTGCCCCCACCTGGGGAACACAGTGAGTATTGCTAGTGGCTATTACAAACTAGTTTGGTTTTATTGAAATACTGCCAAATAAACCACTGAACAGCACTGATGGAAAATCATGAGAAAATGTAATCAAACATGATTTTTGCGATTAACTTTGAATGCTAGAAAGTCAGGAGAATACTCTTGATACTCAGTTGTGTGACCCAATCCATTATGATTTTTGCAAAAAAATGATCTTTTAGTAACCCTTTGGCTTCCAATATGCTGTTTAGTGGGATTTCTACAGTGGGCCTGTGTTAGAACTGTGGAAATATCTGTGCTCAACAACAGACCAGATTCTACTTGCCATTCCTCAAGTCCAGGGTGGACTTTTTAAGCAGCAATTTGACTGGATGATACAGATGACACAAACGCCTCTCCTCCACCCCACTATGAGGACCATGACGTTTCCCACTTTTATGCTCTTTCTTTCCCTCTCTCTTATTTCTATCAGCATGAAAACACAACCAGCACGAAGCAGACATTTGACCCCTCACCCCATGGACATAAGGGGTTAGGAAGGAGAGAGACACAGAGGTTATACTAGTTATACTTTTCCTAAGTTTCATGAACTTTATTACCTAAACATTCAAAGCTGTCTTTCAGCTGACCTTTTCTTCTTGGAACCGGCGTAGAAAAAGCTGGGCTGTGGGCCAAAACAAAAACCATTCTGTTACATGGGGATTCCCCAGAAAAAACATAACCACAAGACGTAAAAGAAAACATTCTGCTAACAAGCTCTGCCTGGGCCTCAGAGAGCCGACATAAACTGTGTACTTTGGGTGCCGAGGAAACAAGACACATCTGGAGAGATGGATACGAAATAGAGACACTTCTGGTTCTGTGTTTGTGTGTGTGTGTGTATATATATATATATACACATAGGTGTGCGCAGCCTGTTGCATTAGGGTGTGCACCTCAAAGCTCCAACACATATGCGTTTGTGACATATTTACTGGCCTTTTCCCCGCTCTCCATCCTGAAACAATGGGGGGACCTGGGCAGCAGAAAGAAGAGGAACAGGGACAGGAGGGGTGGCATATATTGGTACCGATCCCTTGTATTTTCCTCCTGTGGCAGCTGAATGTCAGCGGGAGGGAGAGGAGGAGAAGCCAACTTTCAGCTGTTGCAGGAGGAAAATACAGATCGGTTCCACTAAATTCCACCCCCACCTGCTCTTCGTTCCAGGTTCTGGGGGTTGGCAAGGAAGGATCATGGTTGACCTGTCACTTTCCTGTGATTGACGGGTTGCCAACCCCAGGATTAGGGTGTGCCCAGGCACACCTGGCACACCCCTTGCGCACGCCTATGTATATAGATACACAGACCTATGCATAATACAAAACACATAACCACTGATAAATGAGTATAGGAAGATAAACATTTAGCTTATCAGACCCATTCAGATGTGGACTCTCTAATTTTCACAATGATCCTTCGAGTATTAAAGCTGAACTCAAGGCAAATACCTGAAAAAAAGGATGAAACACATAGAGAGCCGTTTTACCTGTCAAATGATTTGTATTTCTGTCCATCCAGTTGCAAGCTTTGCAACAGAGAACAACCCTATCTGGTAGGGCAGAGGAACAGAACCTTCTGCAGTCAACCAATACTTTCATGTCTTGTCCCTCCCACAGCCTTTGACTGTACAGTGAAAGGAGAAGCGGTGCACTGATCAGCTCATCTGCCATTCTAATTTTTCCTCCTATTAGCGTGTTTATTGCTCTACAGCACAACTTCTTGGCTCTTTGTGCATCTTCTCCCTTCCCCAGTTTGAGCTCTGCTGTACAACGACTGCAAATTTATAATACTAAGCCAAATTCAGGTGCTTACACTGCTTGCATTATTAAAATACTGTATTTATTTATTTTATTACAACACTCACTTTTTCACCCTGCAAATCGGTTGCAAATAGTGTGTGCGTGTTTTAATCCGATAATGCAATTTGGGCTGCCTCGGTGAGAAGGTGGCGGGACGAGCGCCGTCAGATTACATACAGCGAGAATTTTCTCTTTACTCAGTTACTGTGAATTATTCATAATAATGATTATTATTATGAATAATTCTTCTTCTTATTAATAATATATTATGGTTATATTTTTCTCTTTCCAGGTTAAGCCCACTTTTTCATTACGTACTGGCTGCAACCAGTAGTCAAACACTACATTGCAACTCAAAGAGGCCAACGGAAGGATACAGGAAAGCCCTAAGATCTTTAGAAAAAAGGGTAACACATCCTAAAAAAAAAAAAAAACACCAAGAAGATCAAAGTCTAACCCGATTTTCAGTTTACATTCGTACCTGTCCAGAGATTGGTCCAGTGAATGACAGCTACTGGAGAGAGAGCCATTTGGGCTAATAAAGGAGTCCAGCACCTGTGGAAGGTAATACAAAACATTGAAATAAAAAAAAAAAAATTGAGATCCAGGTTTGGAAGATGCTGTGCCAGAAGCTAATCAAATGCCGCCATCTCTGTATCTCTGTTCTATCCTGACAGCCATAGAGACATAATATCCACTCCTACACAGATAACCCAGTTTTGACAGGTACCCAGCTCCCACTGCCGCTCGGGTCACCTAGGAGACTTGACTGGAAGCTCTCCTTTCTCCCTCCCTGCAATCTTCTGGGTCAGGTCACAGAAGATTGCCCAGCCATTTTTGAGGTGCAGCGCGACTCGCACATGCGCAGTGCGCACCCGGCTGTAAAGCTGCAAGCTGTCAGAGCCGGGTGCCCACACTTGTGATGCCGGCAAGGAGAGAGCCGAGGGTCCAGGCGGTTGCATCGCTGGATCGTGGGACAGGTGAGTATGTGTTTATTAAAAGTCAGCAGCTACACTTTTTATAGCTGTTGACTTTTAATAAACATAAAAACAGGTGGAACTCCGCTTTAAGGGTTGAAGATCTGGGAGCAGTTTTAATGTTAAGGGCCCTTTCACACGGGGTGGATCAGTAATGATCCGCCTCCGTGTGTCCGTAAGCTCAGCGGGGATCGCTCCGTAAAATCCCCGCTGAGCCGTCGGCTGACAGGGCGGTCCCCGCACACTTTTCTCCGCTCTCCCCTATGGGGGGATCGGATGAACACAGACCGTGTGTCCGTGTTCATCCAATCCGATCCGCAGACGGAAGAAAAAATAGGATTTTCTTCCGTCCGCAAAATCGGATCTTTGCGGAGGCGGGTGATTACGGGTGTCAGCGGATGTTTATCCGCTGACACCCACAATCACATAGGGACCAATGTAGGTCCATTTTTCATCCGCAAATGGATGGATAAAAAAGCGGACATACGGTCTGAAAGGGGCCTAAGGGTCCAATTAGAGAATTGGGTTGAGGGCTCCTTTTTAGGGAAGTGTTCCGGTGTTAAATGCAGGGGATATATTGTTTCTTTCCAGAGCATTGCTCAGCTATACTGTGCACACTAGCTTTCATCACTGGGAACTAATACGATGTTAATAAGTATTTTAAAATAAAGTGGGAGAGATTTACCAAAACAGGAACATTTAAAACCTGGTTCAGCTGTGTGTGGTAGCCAATCAGCTTCTAACTGCAGCTTTTTCAAATAAGCTTTAAAATAAAACCTGTAAGCCTGGTTTCTATGCAAAGCTGCACCCAATTTTGCACTCTTCAGTTTTAGTGTATCTCCCCCAGTGAGTATTTTACAGATTTGTAGATTGTCCCTCTAGTGGTCTATCTGTAATGTTATACTACACTACACAGTTAACACTTGCAGAAGGACTGCTAAGGTAAAGGCTAAAGCTGTTTCCATTATACAATTTTCTTATTCAATTTCCTTTAGATTTACCTTTAACTATATAGCCAGTAGCAATAATCACTGTGTTCTCCCGCCAGGGACAGCTTCCCCTGCCGGGAGAACACAATGCGGTTGATTTACCAAAACCGGAGCGTGCAAAATCTGGTGCAGCTCTGCACAGAAACCAATCAACTTCCAGGTTTTATTAGCAAAGCTTAATAAAACAAGCTGAAATTATAAGCTGATTGGCTACCATGCACAGTGCACCAGTTTAGGTAAATCAACCCAAATAGCTCCATTGGGAGGTATTACCCCATCAACACTGACTATGTTGGAATCAAGCAATTTTCTTTCCTGCAACCCATCTATGGCCGGCCTTAGTCACCGTACTACTGTAAATATGTCTGAGCTGCCTGCCAGGCTTGCATTGGGAGAGAAAAAAAGACAACACAAAGCCTGCACATGTAACGACCTCAAAAGGTGTAAGATTTGTAATAATGATGATTTTTAGCTGTCCTTGGAATTCTGTCACAATAGAGCCAATACCTCAGGAATGAATTCCCCCTCACTGTTGATACTGGTGATGGATTTCTGACGGGCGATTTGCTGCTGTTCATCAGGAACACTTCCAGGTGGAGGAGAACTCCGGCCAGTGTGTAGAGATCCTGTGCAGGCAGAAAATAAAAGAATTATCATGTGACTCTAAACACCGTGGATTAAAAGCTAAAACCATTCTGTAAATTCTAAAATATATTGACTATTTACCCACTGTGGTAAAGGTGTACATTTTAGAATAACTTTTAACTGAACTTAGAGTATTGGTACAAATGCTTGCTCATTGGACAATAATAGAAGTGATTTTTCACACCTGGTGCATCGACACATATACTTCTATTAACAGCATTGCTGAGTTGGCATATTTCCCTTTGACAATCACCCAAATGTGAATCCACAGTTCTACCTCTCAGAGTTGTTCTCCTGTTGTACAATTTTGCTGTATGTCTGGACTTGACTGACGCAATCATTTTGTATCCATCACTCAGAAGGGTTTCCATGTGTGGATTCTTAAAACTTGTATTGGGCAGGCACAGTTGCCAGGATATCAACAATGGTGTGTGCTGACCCCGGACAGAGTTCATGCTGAACTAGCAGTAAGTGATGGCACCTATTTGAGCAGACTTCACCTCTTCTTTCCTCTACCTATACCCTAAATCATGTGATCATTTACACAAACAATAACACAAAGACTCTGTATTGCAAATAGCATGCCATCTGGTTGGCGTGCAAGTGTCCACAGTCCACCAAACAGGTCCTGAAGAGGACTGTATTCTTTGGGTGCAGTGTCTTATATCTCTATTCAGCATATGCTTCACCCTAGTCCTCCTTCTATGGATTTTTCCAGATATGGGAGGATAAGGAAAGAAATGGGAAAGGCCTTATGATGCCTCATAAGGTTATTCTGCCTACTGAGAATTTAATAAATATTGTAGTCCCTTTGCACAAAGGCATATTGATGTGTCTTTTAAAGGTGCCACTGATGGTTTTGATGTGTTTCACCATGCATTTACCTCTATGCTAATCACTAGCTATATTACACACATAGCAGGGTCACAGCAGTAGCATATGGCATTGTGCACATGCAGCACAGATCGCCATGCTCATCGTAAAGCTGGGTACACACTACAGTTATTTTTGGGTTGCAAGAAAAAAAAAACTGACAGCTCCAATCCGAGCCACTGTACTAACCATCCGACATTAGTAAAGCGATCTTTCCAGCTGAGCTGTTGTGTTCTAACAAGGGGACGCCCCCCGTCTGAACACTCTAATCAGCGATCTCCGCCATTGGCTGAGAACACTGATCGGGAGCCAGTCGGCTGCTGGTTTTCCAGCATGCTCGTCTGACAGAAGCCAGACAAATGGCCTGCTTCTGTCGGACAGACCAACATACACATGGGCCGAATGTCAGATGTTTTTTTTTTTTAACCAGCAAATGTCTCCCGACATTCGGCCCATGTGTATCCGGCTTAAGATGTGCTATGCATTACAGCCTCTCTTATCATAGAGATAAATGCTGTTTATTTGCAAGCATAAATGCATATGTAAGCCTATCAGAAACATGGAGTGGAAGACATATCTGATCAGATTTCAGGGACTAACCTATCCAGGTACTTACCTGTAGAACACTTTCTGCTCTTTCCAGCATCTTTATATAGTGATCCCAGTATATCCCCCATTGACTTTGATATCCTCATGTCATGGTGTTGCTTTGTCCCAACTGGTTGCAAGTGCTGTAATGTGAAGAGAGAGTTTATTGCATTCGTATGACTTTTACTATCCCCAACTGAGGGATAGTGAGTGCAATCTGGGAATAATTTATGTGTCAGGAATTGTTTAAATGTGCTATGAGAATGTGCTCTGTGAGTAGACAGATTGCCAAGATGTGCTAGGAAGAAGATAACATAAGTTACATTGTAAGATGTACATAGAAGAAACTATAGAGTAAAATAGAGTCAATGCAATACATAATGAATGCACTTCTGTTAAAGGCATGCAATAAGAAGAATATATAAACTCTTGGTAAGCAAGAATCTACTCACTATATTTTTACTCGGTGCTTTAACTACTATCTTCAAGCTTCTGTGAGACGGGTTCATGTCCATGTGTTCTATGGCTTTGTCCAAGTCATCTTGGTATTTGAGCGGAACAAGCAGCTGTGTAATTGTAATAATTGTGAGTAAAGAAATTCACAAACTATATACCGTTACAATGTATTCTGTGATTGTAGCACTAGAGGGCACTCTGACTATAGCAATCATGAAAGTCCTATCTACTGAACTCCAAGAAAACGTTTTTTTTGTTCTTTACAGTACTTTACAGTGCGGGTATTATTACAAAGACGGTACGCGCTAGGCACCGCTAAATGGAAAATGCCTGCTGAGGCCAAATCAACTTTCCTGCAGATCTGCCAAATGTGCCACAAACTGTAACTAAGGCTATGATTTGCAAACTTTGACTTGCTTAACTAGAACAGATATTTTATTATTTTGTGTCTTGAACTACTAATAAAGGATTTATGATGGAATATTACTGCCCGCTCGGCACACTAGAACAGAACTAAATATATGCACGTTTATTTTTAGCTAAAAGATCCCCAAAAAAATCTTGTGAAAGTGTCTCTATAGAAAAAAATAGCAACGAGTATGTGTTGGAACCATCGCTAGGCCTTTTTATAGCAATATCAACAGTAGCAGATTGATCTCTGTCTTGCACCAAAAGAGAAAACGGACAAATCTCTCTCTATATATATATATATATATATATATATATATATATATATATATAGATAGATAGATAGATATATATTACAGGGCTTTTTTTCTCAGACAATGGGTGCAGGAACCCCCCCTTTCCGAGTCACGCCTTTTCTCCACCCCTACCCACCTCCGAGCACCATCCCTTGGTTCCACCCCCCTACCCACCTCCCAGTACCGCCCCTTTTAGACAATACAGAACCAAGTATCATTTTGTGGTGCTAAGTAGTTTGGTAATGATATCAAGAAAAGTTGGATCCCCTGCAGCCAGCAACAATAGACCCTGCTAACAGCAAACGATCAACACACAACAACCCCCCCCCCCCCAGCAACAATAGACTACCGGGAGCATCAACAGATCTCTGCACAGCCAGCATTAACAGTCTCTCTGGCAGCCATCAGCAATAGACCCCTCCCCCTAACAGTAGATCTCTTTCAGCAACAACTGACCCCCCCAGCAACTTAAGACCTAACCCCAGCAACAATAGACCTCCTCAGCAACAAAAGAACCCCCCCCCCCCAGCTAGAATAGATGCCCCAGCGGTGATCATCAATACCCTGCAGCACACTCCAGCACCCCTTGCCATTACATACAGTCAGTCCAGGAGGTGCCGGAACTGCGTTCCCCCGCGTTCCCGCTGAAAAAAAGCCCTGTATATATATATATATATCCCCTGGCCTCCAAACGCAGCCTATCAGACACAGATCAGTCTGATCGGATGCTTACCTGGCCACTAATGGCCCGATAAACAAAGATCCGAAACCAGAAGTGACTAAATCCTTGATGCTTCTGGTTAACCCTGGGTCACAGAGAGGGAGGAATGATGTCAGTTTCTCTCTCTGTGTAGTTTCACCGTCTGTTGCAGCAGTTCCGGGCTCCGCAATGGGACAGGTGAGCCCGGGAAAGGCAAAGGTACACAGGGGAGGGGACCCACTTGCACTGCCCGCAAAAGTGATCAAGTGGCTTAGAAGGCAATCAGCAACTGCAATATTTGATACCAGAATGATGCCTGTAGCTGCATACATCATCCCGTTATAAACATCCCAACCCAAGGACGTCCATGGACACCCTATAATAAGGAAGTGGTTAAGAAACACAAAATTTCAGTAAAAAATACACTAAAGTTAATTTTAGGGAAAGGGCAAAAAATTACCCAATTGTTTTGTAAAATATAGAAGATGAAGGTGCACCAAATAAATAGATGCCCAACTTGTCAAACTTCCAAAACTGCTTAAAACAGCGAAAAAAATTGGCACCCTAAATTGGCCATAGGAGACGCTTTAAAATCCCCCTACGGGTCATCAGTTTTTTTTGGGGGGGGCGGGGGAGTAGAAGTGCTTTAGGGGAACTTTAATTTCTTTACACTTTTTTTATTTAGTTTTTCTTTATAAAAAAAAAAAAATCTTCAAATAGGGGACAAAAAGTTCTCTATGTAATGATTTTTTGGTGACAGGTTCTCTTTAATAAGATATCTTGGGTCTAAAAGACTCCTAATGTCTCAACAGTCCTCCAATGAAGCTGATGGAATAAGGATCACGTTACACAGGGAAATGAAAGTGACATTTTACAAGTTAGCTGGCCTCCCTCCTCTCTACACGTGGGCACCTGCGATGCTTGTCCCGCGTCTGCCAATAGGCGCACAGGTCAGTGCATTGCAGGTCAGTAGCCAGACCTGAACCTGTAGCTGTCCTCCAGCTTGTGTCTATTTGCCCCATATTGGCACGATATCCACTGTAGCATTTGCATTTTGCAGAGCAGGTTAGGGAATGGCCATAGAGAGATTACTTTGACATAGTTTGGCAGCTTAAACATGTATTGCAATATGTGTGAACTAAAAAACCCTGTTGTTTTCTTTGCAAAGTTTGCTAGAAAGGATATAAAGCATCCAGAATTTCTATATGCAAGGACAGTGAGACACTTCATAAATGAGAATAATAATGACTGCTTCCATCATGTATAAGGGATGAGTCTGCTTTAAGGTAATCCTGGCTTGCAATCTGATTACTCTGCGCTGCTCTGATCAAACAAAGCCAATCAAAATAAAAAAAGCAAGTGGGAAAACGGAACAGGTCATTGTCTCATGAAAAGACCAAGGACTGCACACAGAGAGTGCTCAGACTGGGAAGAATAATGTAATATCCATTTAAAGTGATTTTTATACGATTGAAATGGTGCCATACATTTCCAATACAATGCCTAGTTTTAAGGAAGCCAAAGTGTAAACCTCCAGAACATCAGGTTGTGTGAACAGAGATGCCGCGTACACACGATCGGAATTTCCGATGGAAAAAGTCAGACTTCATCTGAGTTTTTTCATCGGAAATTCCAATGAATTCCATCGGAGTTTAGATATAGAACATGTTCTATTATTTTCCGATGGAATTCCGTCAGAATTCCGATGTGATTTGGCCGGGAAAAAGCCAGATCGTGTGTACGAGGCATAAGTGTAGTTTCTTTATCTGCAATACCTGAACTTGAACATAGACATCTCATTCTGTGGATGTGAGAGGTGTCCTCTAATCCAGGGGTTCTCCAAACTTTCAAAGGGCTAGTTTACTGCCTTTCAAATATTAGGGGAACAGAACTTTGGCCGTGGGAGTAGAAAGTGCCCCGGCATCGGTGGGAGTGAAAAATGCCAAAGGGTTGGTGGGAGTAAAAAAATTACATTATTGGTGTCAGTGGGAGGAATAGTGCCCCATAATTGGTGTCAGTGGGAGAACTAGTTCCTTGTCTCTGGTGTCAGTGGGAGAAATAGTGCCCCATCTTTGGTGTCAGTGGAAAGAATAGTGCCTTGTATCAGTGGAAGGAATAGTGTCCCAAGGGCCGGATAAAGGCAAGCAAAGGGCCATATCAGGGCCCCAGGCCGCAATTTGAAGACCCCTGATCTAATCCAGTGGTCCGTGGAACACTGATGGTCCACTGGGGAATTTTGGTGGCCCCCAGGGGTTCTGCCGCAAATCAACACTGTGGCAGATGTATACCGCCCAGTGTTGTTTCCAGTGTTGTTCTCAGTGTGCGCTGACAGTCAATACTGTCAGCGCACGGTAACACCCGATGCCTCCTCTGTATTTCCGGTGTCCTGTAGAGAAATGCCCCTGATCGAAAAATGCCCGGCCGGAACTGCGCATGCGCCGAATGCTCCAGAACGGAGCATCAGAACAGCTGAATTTACGATCAGCTGTTGTCTTGCGTTACCGAGGAACGTTCATGTAAGAGAGGGGCAGATATTTACATGAAGGGGGGGTTATATCAATGATGGGCAGTGCTGGGGGGCAGTGGAGAACCGTGATCGGTCCCTGGAGCTGAAGAACGGGGAGAGCCGTATGTAAACACGGCTTCCCCGTGCTTCACTGTGACGGCTGCATCGATCGTGTCATCCCTTTTATAGGGGAACACAATCGATGACGTCACACCTACAGCCACACCCCCCTACAGTTGTAAACACACTTCAGGGAACACATAACCCCATCAGCGCCCCCTTGTGGTTAACTCCCAAACGGCAATTGTCATTTTCACAATAAACAATGCATTTTAAATGCATTTTTTGATGGTCCAAAAAATGTGTCAAAATTGTCCGAAGTGTCCGCCATAATGTCGCAGTCACGAAAAAAATTGCTGATCGCCGCCATTAGTAGTAAAAAAATAATAATTAATAAAAATGCAATAAAACTATCCCCTATTTTGTAAACGCTATAAATTTAGCGCAAACCAACCGATAAACGCTTATTGCGATTTTTTTTTTACCAAAAATAGGTAGAAGAATACGTATCGGCCTAAACTGAGTAAAACAATTTTTTTTTAGATATTTTTGGGGGATATTTATTATAGAAAAAAGTAAAAAATATTGATTTTTTTTCAATATTGACGCTCTATTTTTGTTTATAGCGCAAAAAATAAAAACCGCAGAGGTAATCAAATACCACCAAAAGAAAGCTCTATTTGTGGGGAAAAAAGGACACCAATTTTGTTTGGGAGCCACGTTGCACGACCGCGCAATTGTCAGTTAAAGCGACGCAGTGCCGAATTGCAACAAAAAGGGGCAAGGTATTTTAGCTGCATTTTTGGTCCGGGTCTTAAGTGGTTAAAGGAACTTATTTAGAAAATAAAAAAACAAACCTTTACAACCCCTTTAATTGAACAAGCTGAGGTTAGAAGCTGATTGGCCATCATGCACAGCTGCACCAGATTTGCACTCTCCAGTCAGTAAATCCCTCCCACAGTGTCACAGGGACAGGAAGCACTGAGATAGAAAGGTTAGAATCTCTGTGAATTTTATTTTGCTCTTTGTGTCTTCCTACCCTCTTATTTTTTATCACAGGGACAGGAAGTGATAGAAAATGTTCTTAATGGGACAACAGACAGCACTAAAGCCTGCCCTAACTTTTTCTTATATTATTTAAACCTAAAATGGAGTCAGGCTTTTCCTCTCGGAAGTCACTCATTTGTTGTTATGCAACTTCATAGCGATGATCACTTTCCCCGATCGTTCTGCTGCACTGACACAGACCAGGACATGCAGACCGTGCACAAGGAACTGACATGTGAGTCTCCAGTGGAACAAAGTACACATTACCTCATTGTTTGCATAGTGCAAGTCCATTGTTTGCCCAAAGGCATCTGTAACTTTCTGCAGCACATCTTTGAGTTTTACTGGCCTCCGGAATTCTATAATCCTGAAAAGAGAGGGGAAGCCAAAAATCAGATACATTAACCTACACGATGGGGTCTACAACCTGCACTGGATTATAGTGATCATTGCTAATTATATAAGCCATCCACAACTCTGCCTCCAGCTACATCACCGATCTAGTCTCTAAATACCAACCTAATCGTTCTTTGTTCTTCTCAAGACCTCCTGCTCTCTCATCACCTGCTCCCATGCTCGTCTCCAGGACTTTTCCAGAGCCTCTCCAAGCCTATAGAACTCCCTACCCCAATCTCTCTGTCTATCTCCTTCTCTATTGGCTTTTAGAGGATCCCTGAAAACCCTCCTCTTCCGAGAAGCCTATCCTTCCCACACCCAACAACTGTATTTTCATTTTTGTCCATCTGATCATCCCCCACAGCTACTACCCTTTGTTCCACTTGACCCTCCCTTCTAGACTGTAAGCGCTAACGAGCAGGGCCCTCTGATCCCTCCTGTATTGAATTGTATTGTGACAGTACTGTCTTCCCTGATGTTGGCGCTATATAAATCCTGTATAATAAAAATTATAATAATTATATATAGCCTAGCTGGCAACATACATAATGTCCAATATACTGTATCTACCAGTATATATTTGTACATTGTGAGTATCCATTTTGGTTCCCTGCCAATTGAAGAACCCTTTTGTTGGTTCAATAGCTTTCTGACACTAATGGCCTGGCTCTTTCTCATAGGAAGAGATTGACATATGAGAGCCATCTGTGTTCCAGCACAAGAAAATACCGTAACCATATGTTCTATGTAATATACCACACAAACAACACGTTACAACTGTTACACTGTGTAATCCTTTTTTATTACAGTTCTGAAGAACATCAATAGTTGTAGGAAGTTGTTTCGTTATGCAGTAAACATTCATGTAATAAAAAATCCATAATGAACAATATTTATTTCAAAGTAGCTCATGCACCTTCGCAAAAAATCCCTTGTATATTTTGTTGTGTTTCTGGTGTCACCAGCAATGAATGGCTCCACAAGCATGGCACTTGCTTTTCTTGTGTTTGGTTAACACATGCAAAATCACGCAATTCTGCATACATTACCACAACACTATAGTGGGAAGGCAGCTATGAGCCACTGAAGTCCCTTGTTTTGTAAGTAACTCTTTACAATACAAAATTGTGCTGTATTCATTAAAACATGTCCATAAATAGTATACAGTATTAGTACAGAGGAATTCAGATGATTGCACATTTCCCATTTCCCTCAGGATTGATTCTTGTACTGACATTTTAGGTGCATTTCCCTCACTGCGCTCAAGGTTTAAAGGTTAAAATCTCTCAGTTAGGGAACTAAAATATTTCAAATATGGACAAAAAATCAAAACAAAACAAAGACATTGTTATAGTAAAAAAGGAACAGCCACTGTCCATAAATGTGTATAAGTCCTATATATACTGTATATACCCTTTCTAGGGTTCAAGGTAGCCCTAAAATGTGCATACAATCACAAACGCTTTGTAGTGTACATGACTCTACACTTGGATTTGAGGAGTGATGCTGATTTTATGGATTCATAATCCTTTAGGTCATTACTAGCATACAGTGGGGAAATTAATGATTTGATCCCCTGCAGATTTTGGCCACTTACAAAGAAATGAAGGGTCCATGATTTTTTTTCATAGGTGTATTTTAACCTCTCTGGCGGTATGATTATGTCAGATTTTTTGATGCTGAAAGCGCTACCTCCATTTTGCATGGAAATTTGGCGTTTTATATTGTAGGCCTGTAATTCTTAGAAATAACTCACTTAAATCTGTCCAAACAAAAGTCTAGTAGACATCCCAGGTATGATAAAGTTTGAAACACAAAATCATAAATTGTAATATAATAAATAACTATAAATAATAACAAATAATAATAATAAAAATTATTCAATAATGTATTCAAATCAAAAACACAAATTTGCTCAGTTGCAGAATTGTCGCTGTCATTACTTTTAGTGTTTGATGATGAATTTCCCAAAAAATCACTATCGCTCAATTCTGCAAGTGATTCTAATTTATTATCGCTGTTTTCTAGCTGGTCTAAAAGCACTTTTGATGTAAAGTGACACTTTTTGGTTGCCATGGACAATCTCCAGTTTTCAGGCAGAAAGAAAAGTATTTATGATATAAAACTACATGCAGGGCACTGGACAGACCACTAGGGACAAAAGGGGATGTGTATTTATTTGATACAGTACTGTAATCTATACTGTGTTTTTTACTTTTTGAATTTGGCACCAAACTCTGTCCCCGTGCGTCGCAACGCTCGCAGGGAACAGAGCTCAGCACTGTGAATCGAGCGAGACACGGCGGCTCGCAGATCCCAGCGGGGAGACATCACAGGATCCAGGGGACAAGGTAAGTAACCGCTACATGGATCCTGCGACGCGATCCCGAGTGTGGCTCGGGGTTACCGCTTTTGGTATGAAAAATTCACCCCGAGCCACACTCGGGAATACCGCTCAGCAGGTTAAATGATAGAGACAGAATATCAACCAAAAATCCAGAAAAAACACATGATACAAATGTTATGCATCTGCAGTTCAACGATTAAAATAAGTATTTGATCCTCAAGCAAAACATGACTTCTGTGTCACTGGATTTGATTGACAGCAGCGGGTGAAAAAACTTGAGGGTTTATAAACCCCTTTAATCCCAAAGAGTTCAATTCTGGTCTCATCTGACCACAGCACTTTCTCCCAATCATCTTCTGAATCATTTAGATGTTCATTGGCAAACTTCAGACGGGCCTTCTTAAGGAGGGGGATCTTGCAGTCACTGCAGGATTTCAATCCATGCAGGTGTATTGTGTTACCAATGGTTTGTTTGGTGACTGTGGTCCCAAATGCCTTGAGATTGTTCACAAACTCCTCCCATGTAGTTCGGGGCCGATCTCTCACTTTTTTCATGATTATCCTTACCCCATGAGATGAAATCTTGCATGGAGCTCTGGACCAAGGGCGATTATGGTTATTTTGTATTTCTTCCATTTGCGAATAATCGTTCCAACACTTATCTCCTTCTCACCAAGCTTCTTGCTGATGGTCTTGTAGCCCAGTCCAGCCTTGTGCAGGTCTACAACCTTGTCCCTGATGTCCTTCGACAGCTCTTTGGTCTTGCCCATGATGGCGAGGATTGAATGGAAGAAAGATTCTGTGGATGGGTATCTTCTATACACATAATGAGTTGTCGTTAGTTGCACCTTCTTAAATTGACAGGACTAATCTGTGTACCACATGAGTACAAACTGTAGCCAGTGTGTGGGAGCCAGAATTATTGTTGGTTGGTAGGGGATCAAATACTTATTTTACTCACTGAACTGCAACTCAATTTATAAAATTTGTATCATGTGTTTTTTCCGGATTTTTTGGTCTCTGCAATAGTTAAATAAAAAAATGACAGTTATAAACATTACTACATCCACAACTAAAAAATATTTGGCTATGTATACATTTTACCACTGTACTGTGCAATTTTGCACAACACATGTGAAACAAAAGTCACTGGGGCAGATCCACAAAAGAATTACACCGGCGTACCTTTTAAAACGCCGCGTCATTTTAAAGTTCCCGCGTCGTATGTTTGTTTTGTATCTACAAAACAGGATACGACGGCATCTGGGATTGATCCGACAGGCGTACGTCTTAGTACGCCGTCGGATCTTAGGTGCATTTTTTCCGCCAGCCGCTAGGTGGCGTTTCCGTCGAATTCCGCGTTGAGTATGCAAATTAGCTAGTTACGGCGATCCACGAACGTACGTCCGACGCATTTTTTTACGTCGTTTGCGTTCGGCTTTTTCCGGCATATAGTTAAAGCTGCTATATGGTGGCGTACTCAATGTTAAGTATGGCTGTTGTTCCCGCGTCGTTTGCGTAAGTCGTTCGCGAATAGGGATTTGCGTAGAATGACGTCACCGTCGTAAGCATTGGCTTGTTCTGGTTTAATTTCGAGCATGCGCACTGGGATACCCCCATGGACGGCGCATGCGCCGTTCAAAAAAAAACTTTGTTTACGTCGGGTCACAACGTATTTACATAAAACACGCCCCCATCACATCGTTTTGAATTGCGGCCAAAGATACACTACGCCGCCGTAACTTACGGCGCGCATTCTTTGTGGATTTGAAAAAAAATAATAAGTTACGGCGGCGTAGTGTATCTTAGATACCCATACGCCCGGCGGGAAGATGCGCCGCGCTACGTGGATCTGCCCCACTATTTTTACAAAAAGTTTTTAACTTTTTAACTTTTTTTTTTTTTTAACAAATCTTGCCCGGTTCAACAGGGACCGGCTGGAAATCGAGCAATTTATGGGCAAGCTGGTTGTACCCAAGTCAATTCATTGATTGCTGCTAGCAGTAATCGTGTTCTGATGGCTCGGAAAGGCTCCCCACTGGCAGAACACAACACTGTGGGAGCAATTCTCCTATCAACACTAAAGCCTCGTACACACGCTCGGTTTTCTCAGCAAGAACCAGCAAGAAAAAACTGCTGGCAGAGCTTTCTTACCGAGTAAACCGAGCGTGTGTACGAGGCTTTCAGGTTTCTCGTCTGGAAATCTGGCCAGAATCTCGACGAGAAAAATAGAGAACCTGCTCTCTATTTTCTTGTTGAGATTCTTGTCGGCCTGTTTCCCGACGAGAAACCCGAGAGTGTGTATACTTACCTGTCGCCGTGGAAACCCGTGCATGCTCGAAATGACTGACGCATGTGCGGTAGCTTGCACGGCATAGGTAGGGTGACGCAAGTTGGCGGCGACGGCATTGAATGTGACCAGCGCATGCTCGTCGTACGCGATGACTTCACCGCGTTCTTGCCTTTTTGAAAGGTCTGTGTGTACACTCGGGCGGCAAGAGATTCTTGCCAAGAATCTCGTCTGGAAAAACTACGGTTTTTTCCTGACAAGATTCTTGCCCGTGTGTACGAGGCCTTACAGTGTGGATGGGCGAATCAAAGGCTTTTCTTCCTTTCCACCCGTGGTGGAAGTAAGGAAAATCACATAATCTATGTGCTTCTTTAGGCGACATTAGATCACATTCTCCTTTTTGTTTTATATATATGAGGAACACTCTTTTTAACCACAGTAAATGTCATACCATATATGCTGTACTGAAATTAAGAAGCTGTACAAAGGATTATTCTGAGTAATCTCTCTAAAGATGTGGAGGAAGCTGGCCTGTCTTTGGCACTGGCCTCTCCTGTTTTTTGGCCTTCTTTAGGTGACTCACATCTGCCTATCCTCTCACCCAGATCATTTGTAACTAATTCCATAATTCACTCAAAGTATTATTTTGTCTGGAGCAGCTGGTCCAGATTTATTACTGTCTATTGGCTGTGGCATGTAAAACCTTTTTTTTATATTGATAGTGATGACTGGTAACAAAAATACACCAGGGGGTAGACTTTGGCAGACTGGAAAAAATTCCACTGAGACCCAGAGATTTTAGTTTTTCTAGTTTTTCTTTGTAACCACAGGCACATCACTTTTTTTTTTTTTTTACCATTGTAGAGAATAATTGTGTACAGGATTCTCCCCTTTTATAAATCTAAAGCCAGCCATACATGGATCGAAATTTGTCCGGTTCAGCAGGGATGGGACGAATTTTGATCCATGTATGGGCAGGCTGATTGTACCCTAATCGATTCAGATTTTTGTACATGCGATTACTATCAGTGGCAATAGCTGCTAGCATTAATCATTTTACTCTGCTGACCGGGAATGCACAGCTGCACCAGATTTTGCACTCTTCAAGTGGTTGTAAAGCCTCAAGGTTTTTCACCTTAATGCATTCTGAGTCCAGCTGTCTGTGTCAATAGACGCAGCAGCATGACTCGGAAGCGAGCCAGCACGGGTGCCCCCATGAAAAGCGTCTCTCTGTGGGGGCACCTGATGAAGAGGAGAGGCCAGGAGTGCCGGCAGGGTACCCCAGAAGAAGAGGATTGAGCTGCTCTGTGCAAAATCATTGCACAGAGCAGGTAAAAATAGGCATGTTTTTTTTTTTAAAACCTTTCCGTTTTAGTAAATCAACCCCAATATAACATAATTCAGAAATACTGTAATAAATGATAGCCCTAAAACCTAAATTAAACAAAAAGTCAGCTCAGAGTGTAACAATTTGTCTAATATCTTTATAAATGATAATGTACATTATTCTCTCTCTCTCTCTATCTATATATACAGTGCCTTGCAAAAGTATTCACCGCCCTTGTATTTTTCGTGTTTTGTTGTTGTTGTCTCACAACCTTGAATTAACATTGGATTTGCATCATTTAATTTACAGAACACCCCCTCAACTTTGAAGACAAAACAACAAAAAAAGTCAATGTGCATAACTATTCTCCCCCCTAAAGCCAATACTTTGTAGAGCCACCTTTTGTGGCTATTACAGCTCCAAGTCGCTTTGGATAAGTCTGGATACGTTTTTGCCCATTTCTCCTTGCAAAACTGCTCCAGCTACTTCAAGTTGGATGGTTTGTGTTTGTGAACAGCAATCTTTAAAGGGGTTGTAAAGGAAAAAAATGATTTCCCTAAATAGCTTCCTTTACCTTCATGCAGTCCTCCTTCACTTACCTCATTCTTTGATTTTGCTTTTAAAATGTCCCTATTTCTTCTGAGAAATCCTCACTTCCTGTTCTTCTGTCTGTAACTCACCACCATAATGCAAGACTTTCTTCCTGGTGTGGAGAAAGCCTCTTGAGGCGGAAGGGGGCGAGCAGGAGTGTCAGGATGCCCACTAACACACAGCTCCTTTCTCTACCTGCAAAGTAGAGAGTGTCCTGACTTGCTCGCCCCCTCCCCCCTCAAGAGGCTTTCTCCACACTAGTGAGAAAGCCTTGCAATACTGTGTGTAGTTACAGACAGAAAAACGGGAAGCTATTTAGGGGGAAAAAAAAATTCCTTTACAACCCATATAAGTCTGACCACAGATGTTATATTGGATTGAGGTCTGGGCTTTGACTAGGCCATTCCGACACATTTACATGTTTCCCCTTAAACCACTCAAGTGTTGCTTTAGCAGTGTGTTTGGGGTCATTGTCCTACTGGAAGGTGAACCTTCATCCTAGCCTCAAATCACACACAGAGTGGTACAGGTTTTGCTCAAGAATATCCCCGTATTTAGCACCATCCATCTTTCCCTCAACTCTGACCAGTTTCCCAGTCCGGACTGCTGAAAAACATCCCCACAGCATGATGCTGCCACCACCATGTTTCACTGTGGGGGTGGTGTTCTTTGGGTGATGGGATGTGTTGGGTTTGCGCCAGACATAGCGTTTTCTTGATGGCCAAAAAGTTTAATTTTGGTCTCATCAGACCAGAGCACCTTCCTCCATACATTTTGGGAGTCTCCCACATGCCTTTTCACAGACTCAAAATGGGCCATTTTGTTTTTTTGCTGAAAGTAATGGATTTCCTCTGGCCACTCTGCCATAAAGCCCAACTCTATTGAGCGTATGGCTTATTGTTGTCCTATATACAGATACTCCAGTCTTTGCTGTGGAACTCTGCAGCTCCTCCATGGTTACCTTAGGTCTCTGTGCTGCCTCACTGAATAATACCCTCCTTGCCACTGCTCTCTGACCCAAGCAGATCGAGAACTGAGCGATCAGAGTGGATATGGGACAACTGCAGCATCACACCGATGCTGCAGCATAGAAGTGAGTATGTATGTTTGATTTCTTTATACCCCAAACTTCTTTCATTTTAAAGATGATGATTTTAAAATTAGCAGCATGTAGCTATTCAATGCAGCGACCTACCTCTTTTCTCCATTGTATTCAAACTTGATCCTGGCATCCTGCTGGAGAGAAGATATTAAACTTGTTAGATATCAGTATGAATAAACAGAGCCTATAATGTTGAACATTTATTGCACAAGAAAGTTAGTATTGCTGGAATTTAACCAACATACTTGTATGAAGCTGAACAAACCCTTCTAGTGTACAATGTCCAGGCCCAGATTTAGTACAGAGCCCAAGGTAGCCAAATTTGAGATGGGCAATAGCTTACTTAATAGTCGTATCATATTTCTTAGACTGTAAAAATGAACTAACAGGACAATAAAATTTAATGACAGATCTGTCAGAAATACACACAAACGTAATAGGAGGAAGAAATGAAATTGCAAGCAACTGGTTTATAGCTGGGCATTAACTTTAGACACATACAGAATCAATTAAAATGAAAGCAAGCTTTACTTGAAGTCATCCCAGCCATCCTTAAGTGGTCCTTGTCTTATACCCCGTATACACGATCGGAAATTCCGACAACAAAAGTCAAGTGTGAGCTTTTGAATGGAAATTTCGACTGTGTGTATGCTCCATCAGACTTTTGCTGTCGGAATTTCCACCAACAAAAGATTAAGAGCTGGTTCTCAAATATTTCCGACTGAAAAAATTCCGAAACATGCTCGGAAACAATTTGACGCATGCCCCTAAGCATTAAACTTCATTTTCTCAGCTCGTTGTAGTGTTGTACATTGCCGCGTTCTTGATGGGCAAAAGTTCAGTGTGTATGCAAGCCAAGCTTGAGCGGAATTCCGTTGGAAAAACCATCCAAAGTTTTTCCGACGGAAATCCGATCATGTGTACGCGGCATTAGAGTTTTGCTGTTAAGTGCACACATGCGAAGTAATGGGTAAATTACACTTACAGCCCCTATAAACTATACAATCTGATGTGTCTCATTTAGGTTGACACAAACTATGTAATATGAGGGCACTCAAATAATTAATTTAAATAGTATCAAATCAGACATGCCGTTGTACTACACAGTTTATGGTAGATCTAAAGGAGATTGTACTTGTAGAGTGTATGATCACCTTTAGGGTATACAGTATTCTGTATATTGTTACCGCTCACAGGGATCACAGTACCCCCTAATCCCATACAGGTTTTTTTGGTGGATGGGGGAATCCTCCCCGCTGTGCCATTGTGTTATGATGGAAGGTAGTTTTTTTTACAAACAATATGGTGTTTTTATTGAGAAGAGTGAAGCCAACGTACAATATATGCAATGGCACAATCATAACATGGTATATGGATATACAGGAGTGGAGTCATACAGTAAACAGAAGAACATTATCACAACAATGCAGGGATTGGGCAAGTAAGTGCATGGATCTAACCAATATGATTGCGGAGCCTAACATCTGAAGGGCACATAGGCCCAACTGAACACGAGGGGGAGACACAAAATAAACATATCATATAGGGCATCAGTCAATTATTCCATTACAGGTAGCAGCGTTACCCAACCAGTCGTCCCAGATCCTGCCATACTTTGCTGGGCATCCCTTGTGGACATATATTTTTTTTTTGTAAGGCAGGACCTGATTGACTGCCAAGATCCATTCCCGAATCGACGGGGCTGTAACACAAAGCCACTTTCTCGCTATGAGGAGTCTAGCAATAAAAAGCGATTCCTGGAGGAACAGTTTATGAAATTTATCTGAATCTGGGTCTGGGAATATCCCCAGTAAACATTGTTTAGGGCACAATGTCAGGGGAGATCCCATCTCGTCATGAATGAACCTGACAATCTGGGTTCAGTAGTCCTGAATCACTGGCCATGACCACAACAAATGAAAGAAAGTGCTGGAAGGGCTATTGCACCTGGGGCACAGGGGACTATAGTTAGGCTTGTATTTGGAAAGCCGGGTCGGGGTGAAGTATGATCGATGCAAGATATAAAGCTGAGTGAGACGGTCAGACAACTTGGTGGACACCTTTTTACAGGCATCAAGTTCATCTTCCCATTCGTCATCCTCTAGTCCGCCCACATCCCCAGACCACCGATCCTTCACTCTGTAAGCCAGAGAAGCCGCAGTAGGGCGAGGAAGGGAATCATAAAACACTGATATGAGTTTGCGGGAGTCTTGTCCCATTATAATACATAGGGTATCCAATTGTTCCAAATTGGGGGGATGGAAGGTAGTTTTACCCACTATCAGAATACACTGATCAGCACTGCTGGCTATAGCCGATGGTGCTGATCTTGCAGTGATTTTCCAACAGGCTGGTTGTACAGACGTTCATCAGTAGATCAACGTCTGTACAACCAGCCTGCTCATACTTGAATTGAAATTTGGCCAGTCAAGTTTTCCCGAAGGGAAAACTGGTTGTGTGTACGAGGCATTACTATGCAGTATTCTAAATCATTAGAGAGACCACAAGTTTAGCATGCAGGTATGCATCCAGCAATGAACATTGTAATATAGATGTGTCAAAGTTTACTTTTTCTGATATAAGCATTCCTGCCTGCATACATGCACACAAAAAAAGCAGCCTCCGCTATAATGAGGCTGTGAAGTGGACAGCATGCTGCAATGTGCCATCTTATGGGTGAAGTTGACAAGTTTAACTTGCATTTATGCAGTATATGTGCCATGTAGTATACATTATGTGCAGTATTCCCTACACTTTTAAGGCAAGCCATATACTGTAGTCTGTGTCCAGATTTGCATAGCCGTTTTGTTAAACTGCACTGGTTGCTCGTGCGTCAGTGACACACCTCAGTTTTTCACTTGATTGGAAAATAATCACTCTTGTGTGGGCGGGCTGAAGAATTTCATGTATTTACAACTTGTCTGAAAGCCGAGGACATAAAAGCCTCAAGTTTCCATCATCTCATTCTCTAGATGACGAGGAGAGGGACAGAGTTCCCCAATCTGCTCCTGTGGAGCTCTGAATAATAAAGCCTTAACCCTCCACTGTCAGTTGAGTCAGCTACAGCCTCTCTCTTTTTCTTTTACAGAAGGCCCGGCTAGCTGCAGTAGAAACTACAAATGAAACCATGGCATGCATTCAAGAACCACGGCCTACCAGCTCAGTGCTTTAGTATTTCACTGCTGAAGCACCCCAGAGTACCACACTCACATTCGCAGGTAATGTGGTGATCTGTGAACCTCCTGCTTGTAATACATAAGAGTTCCCAACCACGTCTATTGAAGGTCTCTTAAAGCATAAGCTTACTTCTCAAAATGACTTGGAGTATCTGGCTCTGCCTCTACCTCCACAGCAATAACAGCTGTTTTTATATGTTTTGCTTTTTGGGTGTACTATTTCTTGAGGTTTTTTTTTCAGTGGCCCCACCCTGGGCCCATACTAGGAGTCTATACTAGGAGGCTGGGGAGCATTTAGAAGCATGTCATCGGTGGTAGGTGGGTGTCCTGAACCAGGAAGAGGCAGTCTGTTGAAGAGGACCAATATTGTGGTGCAGGATGGAGGCTCTGACACTGATCAGTGTTCTGTAGAGATCTGACACACTACTGCTGCAAACCCAGTCCTGTGCTGTCATTTTCTCTTATGTCTCTGTGAGTACATCATTAGGGGGCAATCTGCATGAACCAGGAATAAACAGCTGCCCCCTGATGATGTATGTGTGGTGGTGCATGTGCTATAAAGTACTCCGAGGCAACCTGTGATGCATGACACAAGAATCTAAGAAGCCTAAGGGTAACTGTATACATAATTCTTGCCTAGTCAAGAATCTAGGAAGAGTAGGCGGGTGCCCAACAAAAATGTACTAAAAGAAAATGTCTAATTGTCATAAAGGAAAGGGGTAGGTGTGACAAAAATTGGGTGTGAAGGGCAAATGTCCACTTTAAGTTAAGATGAAAGAACTTTAGCACAGTAGAAGCTTTTGCTGAATAGCATAAACATTTACTGATGGAATATTCATGAACAAGCATGTTTGTATATTAACCAGAATAAGTTTAGAAAAACAATGACAACCGTTCAGAAAAATCCATTCTAAATGGCCCTCCAAGATAGGTCATGCCTATGGGTGGTCCTAGATCTATGTTACATGGCCAAAAGTATGTGGGCACCTGACCATCGCAGCAATACAAAAATATGGGCATCAATAAAGAATCTGCCACCTTTGCGGCCACCACAGAATCCGTGGGCCCATTCAGCATTTGTGAGGTTGGGTACTGGTATTGGTAGAGAAGACCAAGCATGAAATCCAATTCATCCCAAATGTGTTCAGGAGGGTGGAGGTAAGGACTCTTGACTTTCTCCCTACCGAAATGATCAAACCATGTTTTTATGGTTCTGGCCTTGTGCACAGTTATATTAGAATAGAAACATTTATTTTGCCAACTGTTGCCCCAAGGCTGAAAGTGAACAGCTATCTAAAATAGCTTTGTTTGCTGTGGCATTACAAACAGTACACTTCACTAGAAGCACCTGAATAATTTGTATTGGTATTCATATCTCTGGTCACATATTTTAGTTGAGACCAGGGGTCTCAAAACTTTCTAAACAAAGGGCCAGTTTGATTTCCTTCAAACTTCAAGGGGGCCAGACTGTGGTTAGCGGGAGTGGTATTTTTTCTGCCATCAGTGGGAGTCAACATTGCCCCATTTGGTATTAGGGATGGAGAAATAGTGCCCCATGGTTGGTATCGTTGGGAGGAATGGTTGGTATCATTTGGAAGAATAGAGCCCCATTGTTGGTGTCAGTAGGAGAAATGGTGCTTCGTTGTTGATGTCAGTTGGCAGAATAGTGTCTCGTATCAGTGGGTGGGGAGTAGGTTTAACCACTTCCAGACCTTAGGTGTTTTTCAGATTTGGTGTTTGCAAGACTAAAACAGTTTTTTATGCTAGAAAATTACTTAAAACCCCCAAACATTATATATATTTTTTTCTAACACCCTAGAGAATAAAATAGTGGTCATTCCAATACTTTTTGTCACACCGTATTTGCGCAGCGGTCTTACAAGCGCACTTTTTTTGGAAAAAATTCACTTTTTTGAATTAAAAAATAAGACAACAATAAATTTGGCCCAATTTTTTTATATATTGTGAAAGATAATGTTACGCCGAGTAAAATGATGCCCAACATGTCACGCTTAAAAATTGCGCCCGCTCGTGGCATGGCGTCAAACTTTTACCCTTAAAAATCTCGATAGGCGATGTTTAAAAAATTCTAGAGATTGCATTTTTTGAGCTACAGAGTAGCTCTAGGGCTATAATTATTGCTCTCGCTCTAACGATCGCGGCGATACCTCACTTGTGTGATTTGAACACCGTTTTCATATGCGGGCGCTACTCGCGTATGCGTTCGCTTCTGCGCGCGAGCTCGTCGGGACGGGGCGCTTTAAAAAAAAAATTTTTTTGTTTTCTTTATTTTTATTTATTTTATTACTTTTTACACTGAAAAAAAATAATAATAATTTGATCACTTTTATTCCTATTACAAGGAATGTAAACATCCCTTGTAATAGAAAAAAGCATGACAGGTCCTCTTAAATATGAGATCTGGGGTCAAAAAGACCTCAAATCTCATATTTGGGCTTAAATGCAAAAAAAAAAAAAAAAAGTCATTTTTTCAAATGACCAAAAAAAAATTTTGTCTCTTTAAGAGGCTGGGCGGGACTGACGTTTTGACGTCACTTCCGCCCAGCCGAGCTATGGGGACGGGCGAAGGAGATTTTTCCTTCAGTCTCGTCCCCGCTCACCAGCCGACAGCACCCGATCGCCTCCGCCGCTACCGACGGCTCCGGTAAGCGGCGGAGGGCACGGGAGAGCGGCGGGAGGGGGGGGGCCCTCTCCCGCCACCGATAACGGCGATCTCGCGGCGAATCCGCCGCGGAGAACGCCATTATCGGATTCCAGACCGCGCACCCTAAAGATAGATACCTCGGTTGTGACAGCAGCTGCTGCCGTTACCGAGATATCAATCTTTAAAAACAGGACGTACATCGTCGTGCGCAGGTCTGGAAGTAGTTAACAAAAACTGATTTCTGCAGTAAGGTTGTGCAGACCAACAAACATGTCTAATGCATGTACCAAAGCAGCTAATCAATCTTGTGTCCTATGTCGGGCAGTTCTTGTTTACTGATTAGTTGCTTTAATGCCCCGTACATACGATCGAAATTTCCGATGGCCTAAAATCCGATGGAATTTTTTGTTGAAATTTCTTTCAAGCTATCTTGCATACACACTGTCTGACCAAATTCCGACCGTCCAAAACGCGGTGACGTAAGACACTACGACGAGCCGAGAAAAATTAAGTTCAATGCTTCCGAGCATGCGTCGACTTGATTCTGAGCATGACGTTGCACAGAGATGGTAGGAATCTTCTATCGTTTTTTTTTTTTCATCGAAAAAAATAAAAACATGTTCTATTTCTAAACACCCAGTCCAATCCTTACACTACTATATGTATTATAATACATTTGGCATGAAGAAGAGTAAAACAAATTATATAATTACTGTAATTATAGTGGACTTGCAGCAAATGTAATCAAAAGGCAGCCTTGGGTTAAAAAATCATATCAACCCATATTTGTATAGGCAGCTACACTTTGCCAAAACTGGTTTAGGAATGTTTATATTCAGGGCTAGTGTCTATGGGCAACTGCTATGCACTTTTAGGTGCCTTCGGCCCAGGGTCACATACTGTATATGTGTGTAGAAATCACACTGCGATTCAGTGATGCAATTGTGTTTGAATACCTTTGCCTTTTTACACATTGACTTTAATGCAGAAACAGCTTCTATTGACTTTAATGCAGAAATCATTTCCATTGACTTCAATGCAGAAATCACTTCCTTTGACGCAACAATATATGTACACATGTCTTCGAATGGCACTAAACAATGACTTGCAAGTTTGGAACACCCTGCTCCAAACTCGCACAGAACCCTTCTTGGAATTGCATTCGTAACGCATTCTGTGAGGATCACATCTGTGTGAACCACATCAATAAGGAATTGATTGATTGATTGATTGATTTTTGAGCTTAGTTAGGCGCCAAATGCCAACTGTGAAGTGAGCGTCTTATATCTTGTCTGTCATGCAAATCTGTGCGTTGAAAACGCATCCAGAATCGCATATGTGTGTGAACAACGGCTCAGTCTGTGTTTGAGATGCTACGGAGTTCCTTCACATTTGACTGTCATTGATTTCCTTCTGACCTGTAATTGATCTACAGTTAAGCTCTTTCTGACTTGCATTTGACCATTTAAGCTGCATCAAATTGTTTTTGCATTCCTATTGTCATATATCAGGAAACAAGTGGTTTTGAGGTTAGAAAAAAATGGCACATATACCCAAGGCCTGCTACCTAGGTCACCGCTGCAATGAGCACAGTTTGCATCCCATGTGATGATCCAGGGTGCCTCCTCTCTAGTGTGCAGACCAAGCCATATTTCAGATTACTTCCTCAGAGCCAAGCTTTAAAGTTTAGAGCAGGGATATGCAATTAGCGGACCTCCAGCTGTTACTAAACTACAAGTCCCATCATGCCTCTGCCTCTGGGTGTCATGCTTGTGGCTGTCAGAGTCTTGCTATGCCTTATGGGAATTGTAGTTCTGCAACAGCTGGAGGTCCGCTAATTGCATATCCCTGGTTTAGAGGAACACTCTACCTAAATTACATCATTTTCATAAACTGGCTTATGCAAAATAGATCTTATTAGAATTCCTGGGTTTATCTGAAAATGCTCCCAGAGATTATAATTAGAAAAGAAAATATTTCAAATCCAACTGAGCAGGGCGTATTTTCCCACACAGCTGACTTTGGGGGTCATGCATTAGGAATGTGCTGACAAGAACATTTCTTGCTGTCCATAGCAACCCAATCAGTGTCTCCTCTACCACTCATAGTTCAAAGTGAAACATGAATTCTGATTGGTTGCAATAGACAAAAAGCAATGTTCTTCTTGCACTCTTATCATACCTTATCAACCCTAATCTGTCAAATCAATGGTCAACTGTCATTCTGCTTCCTCTTTTTTCTACAGTGGTGGATTTAACAAAGTAACGGATTACACAGCACCATCGCAATTCTTTTTTAAATATCTCCTTTTTAATGTAGCTATGAGTATATTTACATACATAGATGTAAGTGTTATTAGTGCCTCTTTTCCATAACACATATGTCACTTTTTTGGTTATAAGAGTCTTTACATTCTATGCAAAACAATTTTCATTTTTTGGGTGATATTGTCCACCTAAAGCACCTGCTGGCCTCTTATATTTCATCTGGGCTCCATCTTTGCAGAATCCTGACATGGCTTCATAGTGCCTATGGCATCGAGTTCTGGCAGGGACCTCTCACAGCTGGAGTGCCCTTGAGATATAAGAAACTGTTAGGTGATTTAAACCACTGCTCTGTGCATAAAATGGAAATGCCACATTTGGGTGGACTTGATCTTTAAAATATACTTTATTTATGTAAGGTTTTATTAAATAGACTTACTTTCTTAATATAAACACAAGTGAAGTACCATCTGCTTTTTACGCAAGTAAAAACACCAGTCAAGGTCTATAAAGATGCAGAGATAGAAGTGGATTTTTGGCTAAACATGGTGCCATTTCCCACTCATTTCAACAACTATTTCCATGTTATTTGCCATAATTACAGCATGTGATATGGGGGGTGACCAACTAACTTTTTTTTACAGTAATAGTCAAGCAGAAATAGTAAAGGATTAAGTAACATTTCTGTTCAACATTAAAACAGTTTGAGGTACCAGCTCAGTCACCACCACCAAATATAGTGTAAAAAACAATATGCCTAATAACCCAGGGCCAGATCCAGAGAGAATTACATCCGCACAGCATATCAGAGATACGCTACGCCGCCGTACCTTACCTGGCGGAATTTCGAATCCTCAACGATTTTGCGCCGTAAGTTATGGCGGCGTAGTGTATTTCTGGCGGCGGAATTAAAAAAAAATAAAAATTTCAAATTTCGACGCGGGAACGACAGCCATACTTAACATGGCAAGTCTATCTATACGCCGCAAAATAGCAGCTTTAACTATACGCCGGAAAAAGCCGACTACAGACGGCGTTAGAAAATGCGATGAGCGCGTACGTTAGTGGATCGTCGTAAATCGCTAATTTGCATACCCCACGCGGAAAACGACGCAAACTCCACCCAGCGGGCGCCGAAGTATTGCATCTAGGATCCGAAGGCGTACGAAGCCGTCTGGAGGACCAAGGCATGAGGCCTGAGCAACGAAGCTGCAAAGAGAGCATTGAGGCTGAATTCTGTGTTTTGTTGCATTAATGGTCAGAACCTCCTGCGTGGGAAACAAATCAAGTGTGACATTTTTGCTTTGTTTTAAATAAAAGTGGGCAGAAAAAGCCCTAGGAACGTACTACTAACGTGGAGAAACTCACTGTTTGGCACTACCAATGAGCTACAAATTTCCCAACTTGCCACAGTATGTATGTATATATGTGAGTGCATGTATGTGGGTGCGTGTATCTGTGTGGATGTATATGTGTATGTATGTTACACACTTTTGACCTCATGCACTGTGCACGTTACATACTCCTAACCCCTGCACTGTGCACATTACACAAGCCTGATCCCAAGCACTCTGCATTTTATATTCCTAACCCCTGCACTCAGTACATAACATGCCCCTGACCCCTGCACTTTGGGCATAACACACCTCTAACCCCTGCACTCTGTATGTTACACACCTAGGGCACCTGCATTCTATGAATTACATGCTGCCCCCAGAACTCTGTATATTAGATACTGCGTACCCCTGTACTCTGTACAAAATACTTCTGACCCCTTCACAATGGTGATCTTTGATCCTGACAGAGGTTTTAAACCTTTCTCATTTTAAAAATGTGTTTTTGTTTCTTCCTGTATCCCTCTCGAAGGGATTTCTTTTCATACCCTGTTCTGTGTGGCACCTGTCAAATATCAACCAAGGGGAAATCCTTAGTATGGGGATGAAGGCAGCTATAAAAAGTTATATTGTAGAGAGATGGAGCGATGGACTGCTAGGTGTGTTAATATCTGTAGTAAATATTTTGGTGGTGGTCTGTGGGCTTCTGTAGACGGCTCTAATCCCAAGTAGCCCTTTGGGCAGACTTTGTGAAATAAGTATCACCTTTTACAGATTAGATGCAGCAGACGTCTAAGGCTGCATTCACACCTAGGCGTAGGCAATAGCGGTGTTTTCCAGCGTTTTTTTTCTGCGTTTTTTTCGCGCGTATTCATGCTAATATGCGCGTTTGCATACAGCGTTGTCCGACGTTTTTGTACTCAGATACGCAATGCGCGCGTATCTGGCGTTTTACATTGATTTCAATGGAAAACCAAAAACGCTCAAATACGCGCATATCGCGCGTATTGCGCGACAAAAAAGGGTCCGGAACCATCCCCATTTGACTTTCATTGCTTTTCGTCCCTCTGGCGTTTGTTCGCGTTGCGCTACATGCGAAAAAACGCGAAGGTGTGAATGGGGTCTAACATTCTGGACACTCCCCTCCCATTCTCTTCAACAATACAAAATTGACAGAGGTTGTAGCCCTTCCACACTACATCCAAAATTTAAAAAACATCCACCTGGTAGAACAAAAGTGTGTCCTTGCAAATCTGAGAAATAAATGCCTGATGTTGAAAAGCCCAATAAGCACTAACAGATCTGAAGCATGTGCCCTAAAGAGGAAGTAAACCCCCCTATATTGTTTAGGTAGAAAAAAGGTGAGGTCATATGATGTTTTCCTATAATGAGGCTTACCTATAGTTACTGTATACGCCACCAATGACATCATCGGCGCATTTGCCTTTTGTTCAGAGCCCTGTGTCGTAACTGGCGGCTCCCACGCATATGCGCCACCAGGAAGGAAGACGGGCGAAGATGGCTGCGGCCTGCAGTGGTGACAGCGAGGTCTTCGTTTGCAGGCAAGTTTCACATAATGGTGGAGCGGTGGAGCAAGAGAAGGGAGACCCCTGTGTGAGCCCTCAGGAAGTACAAAGATGGAAACCAACTGGCTGAGGCAGTGGTTGACAGATCCATTTTTACATTGCATACCACATCAAGACAGTGGAAAGAAACTTCCTTTGAATGTTTTGAAGCAAGGCATAAGGAAGGACACTGTTTTGGCTAGGGTGGCAAGAAGGGACCAGTAAAAATGGTTCCTTACAGGAAAAAGATGCTAACTCAGAGATCTTCCGTAGAGAAGTTATATCAACAAGGAAAGCCGCTTATAAGTAAGGCCAGGCGAGGGAATATTTCTATCAAGTTAAAAAGGTAGCTTCTGAAGGGCCAACAGAACATAAGGTCCCAAAAGGGAACAGAAGAGCACACAGGGGGATACATGTATGTTACATCCTGAATAAAGACCTTAATTAGGGAGAGAGAGAGAGAGAGACCAAGGGCTCTGGAATAGAATGGCCAATACCGAGATTTGATGGTACTCAAGGCCAGATGCTGATTGAGACCAGCCTGAAGGAAGGACAAAATACATCCAACAGAGTACCTTCTAGGATGAAAGTTCCTTGACATGTGCCAAGCAAAATATGCCTTCCATGTGTGATGGTGTCCTTTGCAAGAAGTACATTTCTTAGCCTTCATTCCTGTTTCTCAAGACCGTAACTTCATCTGTGGCCATGCAATTAAAGCCAGCGACCGAGATAGAGAGAAAACTCCACTGGAAGAAGGTAAGGATCTCCGTAGAGAGAAAAGGTCCATCACTTGAGAACAGCAGCGAAAACCTAGGCTAGGGTTATGTAGGAGGGATGTCGCTACAGCTTTCTCATTTTACCTGTGTCTAATCACCTGCATATAACCCAGTTGTAGTGATTAAAGAGCCTGTGTCCTATACTGTACAGCTAAAGCCCAGTACACACTGCAAGTTGTTTTTCGTTCAACCCCCTAAATACACTGATCAGTGCTCGTAGCCATTCTGTCAGACAAGCTGCTGTACACACTGACCAAACGTAGGCCAATTCAGCAAAATCATACTTTAAAGTGAACCTGAAATGACATTCACATTTCACCTGTGCTCCCACATGATGCCCTGCATTTCAGCTATTTTGATTTGATTTGATATGGGATTTGTGTTGCGCCGAATGTGCTCCCTTGGGAGCGTCTAGCTGTGAAAGGTAGTTCAGTGCAGTGGTCTTGTCATCACAGTTCCAGAGGAGCCAGTGAATAAAGCAACATGCTGGAGCATACCCAGTGCTGGTGTGCCATTGGTATCAGTTTAGAGCAGAAATAATGAAAACTTATCTTTGAAAACCACATGATGTGAAATAATCTTACAACTGTCAAGATCTTCTACATGTCACAAGTCAAGTAATTAAAACTGAAAGTTAAAGGAAACATGTCATTAGACATTATACATGGAGAACAAAAAGTGATAGTGGATGCAGGGGAAGAAAACCCACCTGCTGTCACAGGGAGGGAAGGAACCAGGAGCTGGAATTAGGGGTGCAACGGATCACAGTTTATCCGTGATCCGAACGGGTCACCCCCTTCGGATCGGAAAAAACACTGTGATCCGCTAGGCCGAAGCCGCTGCCTTTCCTAATGTTATGTCCGCGGCTCCGGAGCTAGGCCGAAGCCGCGGTCTTTCCTAACATTATGGCCGCGGCTTCGGCCTAGCTCCGGAGCCGCAGGAATAACATTAGGAAAGGCCGCGGCTTCGGCCTAGCTCCGGAGCCGCGGCCATCTTGGTACACCCGGCGGCGGCTCTCCTCTGTTTACACCCACAGAGGAGGAGCCCGCACTCGCGGGGAAGAAGCACACGCTGGGAGTGTCTGTACTGCCCAAGGGGGGTCTCTTGCCCCGAGAGGAGGGGGGGTCTCTTGCCCCGAGAGAAGGGGAAGTCTCTTGCCCCGAGAGGAGGGGGGTCTCTTGCCCCGAGAGGAGGGGGGGTCTCTTGCCCCGAGAGGAGGGGGGGTATCTTGCCCCGAGAGGAGGGGGGGTCTCTTGCCCCGAGAGGAGGGGGGTCTCTTGTACTGAGAGGAGGGGGGGTCTCTTGTACTGAGGGGGTACTATAGTTGGTGGGGGGGAGGTGAACAGTGGGGGGGAGATGTGAATATTACAGTGGGGGGGGGAGATGTGTATATTACAGTGGGGGGATGTGTATATTACAGTGGGGGGGGAGATGTGTATATTACAGTGGGGGAGAATTTTTTATTTTTTTATTTGCCGATCCGAAAAATGATCCGATCCGTGACTCCTGATCCGAGGAACGATCCGAACCGTGAGTTTTTTGATCCGTTGCACCCCTAGCTGGAATATGTTACATGTTCCACCCTAAATGCAGGTGGAACATGTAACATATTCCAAAACCTTTATCACTCTTCCTAATGTGGCTCCAAATACTTTCCACTACTGTCCATTATAATTCAGGGAGTCAGGCAATGGCAAAAGTGCAAGACCATGTCATTCACTAACTACTGGGGTAGCACAGTGGGCTCGTGGTTAGAACTTATGTCTGAGCAGCAGTGGGCTCATTGGTTCAAATGCCAATCAGAACAAGATATGCATGGAGTTTACATGTTCCTCCTGTACTTGCAAGGGGTTTCTCCCAGACTCCAAAGACATGCTGGTATGTAAAATGGTCCTAGCATGTGTGTGCATATATGGCTCGCATGTGAGATAGGGATGTTAGATTGCAAGCTCCCTTAGGGCAGGGAATGATGTGAGTTGAAAAGTATTTAAAGTGCTGTGTAAATGCCTCTAATAATACTGACTATAATATTACTAATACTGGCCAGTGAGAATGCCCTGTCATGTACAAACCCAGTTTAGTTTCCATAGTGGTCAGTTTATGTAGCCTTGCCCTCCAGTACTTGAAGGGTGAGCCGTGATGGAACACATGTACAAACACTGAACATGTAATGTTTGTGCATGCAGCCGAGCCAAAAAAGCAAACTTTTTTTCTCTTCATTTCATTCTTTGCAAGGTCCCAAAACTTCCGCCCACTTCTGTCGGTCCTCCAAGTACGACAATCTGCGGTGGCCAAGATCCAAGCAAAATAAACTCAGCTTCAGAAATGTACTTCAGTCGCATGTAAACACAAATAGTTATAGAATGCCTGGCTGCACAACCCAGTTTACAGCAATACTGGATATGGAGGTGCCACGGCAACAGGAAAGCAAATTTTATAATGTGCATGATAGATTTTCTATTATCAGTAGGAATATCTAACACTAATTGGTTTACTTAGGAATAGAGTCATTTTCATCTTTGGTTAATAGAACCCATATTCATTTAAAGGGACACTAAAGGTTCCCGTTTAAAAAATAAATAAATAACTTGTTATACTTACCTCAACTGTGCAGCTCGTTTTGCACAGAGTGGCCCCGATCCTGGTCTTCTGGGGTCCCTCGGTGGCTGTCTCGGCTCCTCCCCGCAAGAACTAACCCCCTTCATGGGAGCTCTCTCTTATGGGGGTTAGTTCTTGCGGGCGCACTCCCGTGATACAGCTGGTGGCTATAGCCGCAGACTGTATCACTCGGCCCTGCCCCTGGCGCGCTGCATCATTGCAAGTTTTTTTTCATCTTAATGCCTAAAATGCATTAATGTGAAAAAAACAATCTAGCCAATCAACGGCCAGACTGAGTGGAGAAGAGGACGTTGGGGGCGAGCGCAGCAGGTGAACGGGCTCAGGTAAGTAAAACTTATTATACTCTACATTATGACTGCAAAAAAAAAAACTATTTGGGTTTACATCCACTTTAACCACTTAAGAACCACGGCCCAACGATATACATCGGCAGAATGGCATGGCTGGGCACATGGACGTATAAATAAGTCCCCTTTAAAAGCACAGCCGTGGTCCGAAGCTCAGTGACCGCGCCCGCGGGACCTGATCGCCGCGGGTGTCCCGCGATCGGGTCAGAGGAGCTGAAGAACGGGGAGAGGTGAGTGTAAACACACCTTCCCCGTTCTTCTCTGTGGCAATGTCAGTGATCGTCTGTTCCCTGATATAGGGAACGACGATCACTGACGTCACACGTCTAGCCCCACCCCCCTACAGTTAGAAACACACATGAGGTCACACTTAACCCCTACAGTGCCCCCTAGTGGTTAACCCCTTCACTGCAATTGTCATTTTCACAATAATCAGTGCATTTTTATAGCACTTTTCGCTGTGAAAATGACAATGGTCCCAAAAATGTGTCAAAAGTGTCTGATGTGTCCGCTATAATGTCGCAGTCACGAAAAAAATCGCTGATCGCCGCCATTAGTAGTAAAAAAAAAATGATTCATGAAAATGCCATAAAAATATCCCCTATTTTGTAAACGCTATAAATTTTGCGCAAACCAATCGATAAACGCTTATTGCGATTTTTTTTACCAAAAATAGGTAGAAGAATACGTATCGGCCTAAACTGCGGAAAAAACATTTTTTTATATCTTTTTTGGGGATATTTATTATAGCAAAAAGTAAAAAATATAGATTTTTTTTAAAAATTATCGCTCTATTTTTGTTTATAGCGCAAACAATAAAAAGATGTGATCAAATACCACCAAAAGAAAGCTCTATTTGTGGGAAAAAATCATTCACATGTAGATCTTGCTGCTGGGGTCTCTGAGCCGTTTGAGTGTTATAATAAACCAATAGGTGGTAAAACCAACCAGCATGCATCAGAAAGTGAAACATCAAGTTTCGGTGATGGACTGACCTCTTATGTTATCTTATGTGTGATCTATATGATAAAAAATTACAAGAAAATCTTGAGTACTCTTTCCAAGAAGAAATACTTGCATTACAACACACCCATATGCATCTTGCCAATTTTTCTTTTCCAGTGGGACATATGGGGGAATGCAGCGTGTGTGTGTTTGGACTGGATTTGATTAAAAGAAAGAGCTGGACTTGATGCCCAGAATGAAGTGAATAATGACACATTGCAGAATTCATAGAGAGTCTACACTGAAGGCCTGGACACATAAGGATACATTCTCTAAAGTAAGATATTCTGGAGATTAACATGCAGCTTAATGAGACAGCAGTCTGGAGGTTCTCCTCTTAGTTAATTAGATGTTCTCTCTGGAAATGATGGCTACAATTTGAATTTATAGCTGAGAGATAGTCAATCATATTTCCTTTATCTCTACTACAAAAAGTACATACCCGACTATTAAAGGGGTTGTAAAGGTACAATTTTTTCCCCTAAATAGCTTCCTTTACCTTAGTGCAGTCCTCCTTCACTTACCGTATTTATCGGCGTATACCGCGCACTTTTTTGCCCTGAAAATCAGGGCAAAATCGTGGGTGCGCGGTATACGCCGATACCCGCTTTCCCGCGCAGAGTTTGAATACTGCGCCGACATATACCGAGCGCAGTACACTCGGGTATAGTCGGGCAGTCTCGGCTCCTTCCGCGCTCACGTCCTGGACATACAGGACGTCAGCGCGAGAGTTGCCGAGCCTGCCCGACAATACACGAGTGTACTGCGCTCTGTATATGTCGGAGCAGTATTGTATTCAAACTCGGCGCGGGAAACGAGCGGGGAGGACGCGAGGACGCCGCAGAAGGACGCCGGACCCGACGAAGAGGACACCCGAAGTCGCAGACGGACGCCGAACCCGACGAAGAGGACACCCGAAGCCACAGAAGGACGCCGGACACGACGAAGAGGACACCCGAAGCCGCAGACGGACGCCGGACCCGACGAAGAGGACACCCGAAGTCGCAGACGGACGCCGAACCCGACGAAGAGGACACCCGAAGCCACAGAAGGACGCCGGACACGACGAAGAGGACACCCGAAGCCGCAGACGGACCCGACGAGGCCGCCGATGGACGCCGCGCAAGACACCAAAACTGTAAGTACAAAAAAAAAAATTTTTCCACAGGATTCAGGGCAACTTTAGGGGTGCGCGGTATACGCGGGAGCGCGTTATACCGCGATAAATACGGTACCTCATCCTTCCATTTTGCTTTTAAATGTCCTTATTTCTTCTGAGAAATCCTCACTTCCTGTTCTTCTGTCTGTAACTACACACAGTAATGCAAGGCTTTCTCCGTGGTGTGGAGTATCGTGCTCACCCCTTCCCTTGGACTACAGGAGAGTCAGGTGCCCATTAACACACAGCTCCTTTTTTATCTGCAAAGTAGAGAGCATCCTGACTCTCCTGTAGTCCAGTCTATGATTGGCGGTGTGCAGTGACGGCTTCCTGGCGGGTACGATCCGAACACGCCCAAGACCATCATTAGTAGTAATCTCTGTTACACCACTTAGGCCCCGTACACACGATAGAATCCATCCGCAGATAAATCCCAGCAAATGGGTTTCTGCGGATAGATCCTATGGTGTGTACACGCCAGCGGATCTGTTTCCGCGGAGAAATCTCCTCTGGGATGGATTCCAGCAGATCGGATATTTGTTGTGCTGCACAACATATCCATCTGCTGGAATCCATTCCAACGGATGGATCCGCTCGTCTGTATAGACTCACCGGATCCATCCGTCCGAAGGGATCCCCCGCATGCGTCGTAATGATTCGACGCATGCGTGGAATTCCTTATATGACAGCGTCGCACACGTCGCCGCGTCATAATCGCGGCGACGGCGCGACACGTCATCGCCAGAGGATTTCGGCACGGATTTCAATGCGATGGTGAGTACACTCCATCGCATGGAAATCCGCAGAAATCCTCGAGAGGATTTATCTGCGGAAACGGTCCGCTGGACCGTATTCGCGGATAAATTCTCTCGTGTGTATGGGGCCTAACAGTATACCTACAGGTAAGCCTATACATAGGCTTACCTGTAGGTACTGTGAATATCTCCTAAACTTGCACTGTTTAGGAAATATTCACAGTACATGCAGCCGATTATATCGCCGGGGCATACGTAACGTAAACGGCAGCTCCCGCGCGCATGTGCTGGAGGGCATTATTCTAAGCTAAGTTTCTCATTATCACATTGCCTTGCAGTGAATTTTTTCTCAACAACTGCAGTTTACTACCACTTTAAAATACATAAAACAGCACATTTGGCCTGCTGATGTGCTCAACTTTGATGGTAGGTTATCTGCCTTGATTTAACTTCAATACATTATAGAGGTTAATGATTGAAGTAGAAGGCTAACACAACGGGCAGGCAACATTTTTTAAAAAGAGCACTCATAATGACAAACTTGATTTATGATTACAGGCTTCCTTTAAATGGTTTAAACAAAACAGGGCAAATTAAGAACATAAATAAATGTAATTACAGGCAGAAAGTTTAAGGCCTGTTTCACACCTATGCGTTCTTTGGTGCTTTCTTTACAGAAACACACTACAGTCACATACATTTTTCATGGTTTCCTTTGGGACACGTTCAAATCTGTGCTTTTTTTCAGCCTCTGCATTTTTGGAAAGCTTCAGAGACTTTTTTTAAATGCAAAATGGTGCGTTTATGATTTAAAAGACTTCAATAGAGACACTGCAGAAAAGCACGAAGTGCGTTTTTGATGCGTTTGACTAGTTTTGCATTTTTTTATCTGCTCAACAACAATTTGGCCAAAAAGCAAAAAAAAAAAAAGAAAGCAAAATGCATCAAAAACATGCAAAAAACACAAAACGCACCAAGAAAGCACCGCAGAAATGGATCAAAAGCAAACTGCATAGGTGTGAACCAGGCCTTATACAATCTGACTTCTCCAATTACTTGAGCCTACTCCTGCAACATCAAAGAGTCAAGCTGAACACTGCTCGGCCATTCACAGGGAGCTTTGTATTCTAGAAATAAATCCAAAGCTTCCTCTGATTGGCTGAGGTGGAGATCATGATGTAATTTGCCTGCCTTTCTGCCTCAGTCAATCAGAGGAAGCTTTGTATTAATTTATATTAGGGTTATCACACTTTTTTAAGACCGTAGACAAGTACCGATACTTTTTTTCTAATACTCGCAGATACCGATTACCAATACTTTTTTTAATGTCATGTGACAGTGACACTAATATGCAGCACTGATGGGCACTGTTGAGGCGTGTCAGTATTTTTTTTTTTACAATTGTATTTTTTACAATTATTATTATATATTCAGTGTTTTTTTTATAATTTGTTACAATTTTACTCTAAAATATTTATTACAATGTTTATTTTCTTTTTTTATTCAACCCTGTTGGGGGGGTAGGGGGGCTTTGGTGAGATGTCAGGGGTCTAAACAGACCTTTAAATCTCCCCTTTGAGACATGGAAAGGGACTGTGGAAGAGCATGGGGGGGGGGGGGACAGGAGTAGCCCACGGAGGCGGGGGGGGGACGACAAGTCTGATCCATGAAGACCCAACCTCACAAACTAGGACTTGCTACTGTTGGCTTGGTCCCAGAAATCAAAGCATAGCTTAAAAGGTTTAGTGGTGTCCATACCTCGATGGGTCAGGGCTGTTTTGGTGGCAAAAGTGGGGCCTACTCAATATTAGATGGGTGGTCAAAGTTATGGCTGGTCGGTGTAACATAGGTTTGGGCCATAGCCTGGCATAACAGAGTTTACATGCTAAAATAGATCTAAACCAAATCACTAAAATCAAAATATAAGTTATAACATGTTAATGTAATTGCAATATTTTTCTTATATGCAGCTTAAGCGTAACCCTACCAATGATCCCTCTTGAGGCATTTCCTGTTCTGGGGTGACAACTGTCCTCTAATTGTGCTCCAGGGTTGTCACCCTGTCACATGCACCCATGGTAAAGCCTACCAGCAGCCATGTTGTTACACATTGTCGCAGGCATGGCTCACCTGTTTGACCCCACAGTGGCTCAATGGTTAGCATCAGGATCCACAGTTCCAATGCCTAGCCAGGCCACCATTCACCATTTTGCAAGTTTTCTCCCACACTCCAAAGAAGTGCTAGTAGGTTAAACAGCTCTTGTCTAAAACATTGGTCCCAGTATGATGCCCAGCTCCTATCTCAAAACCAAATTAGTGAGTGCTTTGAGTCTGCAGGGAGAAAAGCGCTACTAAAATTAAAATACTTGCTGCTCCAGCCCTCAGTGTCCTTGTTAAAGCAACTCCTGTTATTATGCGACAACTATCCTCCAATTGCCCCTTGAGTTGTCACTGAGCCCTGACTGTGCTGACACACATTGCTCAGGCATATATCGCAGTTGTCACTATCAGAAATCTAAGCAATGGAGTGCAGCTGGCACTGGAAAGCATGCATATAGCCAGCATAGGGCTAAAAAAGCAATGAGATAAAAAAGAAAAAAAAAAGTGAAAAGAGTATTTTATGAAAAATAAAAAGACATGTTTATGATAAACATCACTTTAGCAAACTAGATGTAATCCATGTAGGGATTAGCTCTACTTATTTTACTATAGATTAGTAAATGAGCGTTATATTTCTCATAGGATATGAATAGATGGACATATGCCCACCTTAAGCCGCACACATTTTCCAGAGCACGCTGCACAGGGCGGGATGAAAAGCAGGTGTTGATGAAGTCTATCTGCTAGCCATGGAGCCACATCTGGAGATACTTGAGGAACCCCATAATCGGATACTTCCCCTGGAACGTGAGGCAGTGGGCTGCTCACTAACTAGATGCAGAACCCAGGTCGTGCTGCAGTTGCCTGGTTATGACCAGAAACATATACAAACAAGCGGCACACACGCCTGCGTCCAATCACTGCTTCCAAATTGTTGCTTGCAGCGTCCAGCACGACACAGGTTTTAAGGATAAAATTCTTTAGAGATTATTGAAAATTATTCATCGGGGTCCTTTACCGGGAGAAACAGCTGCAGCCCAGCCAACAGTTCTCCAGATCCAGAAGAATGTAAAGCCTTTATTCAATGCAGCCTCCAGCCTGCTCAACAACAAATGTACGAGGTGCTAGAGAGAGGCAGCAATAATCATGCTGCATGCTACACGAGGGGAACGAACAACTGCTAGCCAGCACAGGGCTGCTAGGAGCCCACATCTGACCCGATTTCAAGAATGTTTGTTTCTTATCCGTCATTGTCCCGATGGAAACTCAGTCATCTCTCTATTATTTCTAAGACACTTTTATGCCAACACATTTATTATACAGCGTGATAGAATTAGGGCTAAGGTACTGTTGTAAGCTAAAATGGGACACTAGTGACAATGAAGTGCTAGATAAATATGAATTAAAATTATGAAACACTGACTGAGTGGAAAAAAATATATATCTGTAAATAGGTCTGTGAGACCTCAATAAGATAACAAAAAAGGGTTAATTCCTAAATTAGGTAGAAACCTGAAAATTATCAAGTGAATAAACAGCAGTCCGTTCCCTGGGAGGAACGACGTTCTGACATCACTGCGATGTGCGCCAGACCCGGGAAGATACGGGGTGCTGAATCGAAGAGCCAGCCAGCTCGATTGCATTTTATATGCCTTATCTCACTTCTTTGATGTGAGTGTGCATTTTTATGTTACTTATTAAAAATTTTAAGGGTTTTACGCTATGACACTTCCTTCTTTTTTTTATGTGGTGCATCCTGAATTGCTACGTTGTTTGAGACATCTTCTATGCAATATTGAACTACACTGAGAGATTTATGCTACCAATAGAGACCCCAGGCTGGGATATCAACCATATGCGCATATTGATCTCCTATAATTAGAGATCACATCCATCTGGTAAGCGGCATTGTTATTGTTTGGTGGAGGCACTATCCTGTCAGCACTTTTTCCTGGACTATTGGATTCGTTGAACACTGGGGATATTTAAGTTTATATGGACAATTGCATCCAATGACGCAGTGCGCCGGGGGGTGGGGCCGAGTGATACAGTCGGCAGCTATGGCCGCCGGCTATATCACGGGAATGAATCCGCAAGAACTCAACACAACACCATGCGAGCTCGCTTGCATGAAGGTGTTGAGTCCTTGCGGGGGGGAGCCGAGACAGCCGCCGAGGGACCCCAGAATACCAGGTTTGGGGCCACTCTGTGCAAAACGAGCTGCACGGTGGAGTTAAGTATAACATGTTTGTTATTTAATTTTTTTTTACTTTAGCGATCCTTTAAAACTAGTGTACTCCAAGCTGAGAAACTGGCTTGAAAGTGTGGATTTGTTTAAAGTGAACAGTCCAGGAGAATCTGTCAGTAATAAACTGTGAACAGAAATAAGAAAACTCTTCCAAACAGTCAACAAAAAGTAAAGCGCTTTTGAAAAATGAAGGAAGAGAAGGTTGAGAACTATTTCAAACAGAAAACAGAAGTGAAGGACTTTTTCAAGTATAGATATCTGTCAAAATGATGTTTGACCTCTCCTAACAAAAAATTAATGTATTAACAAGAAAACACTGAAAAAAGTTTCAGAAACGTATGAACTAGTGAAAAAAATAGAAGCGGTGAGCTATATTTTATAAATGGTACCAGAGAGTGAAAAAAGCTCATCAGAAGATGGGCACATTTGCACCTTTATAAATAGGTCTAATTATCTTAAAGTATAAAATAATGAATTTAATAAATAGTGAAAATAATTGGAACAAGTGTTATCAATTTGGAGTACAGCGTACATCTGATCTGCGGTTAGTCTACAAAAGACACATGTTTTAGCAGATGTTTCCAATACTTGTTGGGTACAAGTACATGGTCACACCCTTCTTCTGACAATCTGAGCATGTCCCTTTCTATGCAGTCATAAAATATGAGATTCTTGGGTGAAGAAGGTCCTAAAGGCAGACGTATCAGCATTATATTTTACCAGTGAAGTTTTTTCATTTTTAGAAAAAGAGAACATGACATTCACTTTCCAGACAGCAACTCTAAATTACGCAATCTGCACTATTATCAAAGCTCCTATGCTGTGAAAATACGTACTTACACCAGATTGAGTAAATTTAGAGCAGCGTTTTGGGTACGATGTCTTTTTTTTATTATTTTTTAATATCAGTCAGACAGATCATATCCATTCACAGTACGTTTACACTGTGGTCAATAACAGGAGCCACAACTAATATGGTGATCAAGAAATATGGGTGAAGGTGATTCACTCTGCTGAGTACAGTGTCTTGATCTTACTTGTGTAGCGCCTGGCTATGTTCAGAGCTGGTGCTATTGGAAATTTAAGGGAAAGTTCAGAGAAATAGTTGGCTCTGAACTAGTCTAATTGTTTAAATTTGGGGCCTCTGTTCTAGCTTTGGCTGTGCTGACTGTACATGCTGTCGTTGCCGGGGGAGTGAGTTCCGCCCCAGGACGATAGGTGGCAGTAGTGGAGTCAAGTGCGGTTGGATATTTCCCCCCAGCAGCCAATCAGGGAGGGTGATCACCTCGCTAGGCATGCTGGGGGGGTATTTAGGAGCAGTCGCCAGAACAACTGGGTCCCCAATCTGAAGGTGGTCCTGAGCTGTCCATCCAATTGGAGGAAGCTGACCGATGAGGAGTCTGTCCGAAGGATACCAAGCACGAGGCTGGTGTTTCAGGAGGGGGATGTCCATTAATCGGAAGAAAACCTTTGTTCTGAGAGGCTGGACCTTGGTCGCCTGTCAGTCGCTAATTTGACCAAAACTACCTAAAGGAGATCCGGGTGCTAAATCTACTGAAAGAGGATTCCGGACTATAATTGTCTCCAACCTTTAGGAGGGTCTGTGGCAGAGACTTAAAGCGGGGTTCCAACCACAATTAGCATTTTTTAAACGTATGTCCTTTCATCATGCGTCTTTATAATATAAATCCGGTCACTTACTATTTTACAATCCGCCGCCGCTCCGCATAGTTATTAAAAACTATGTCCATACCGTTGTGGCCATTGTGAAGCCCACAAGCACTTACTTCCTGTAAGCCTTGGATGGGGAGTTATAATGGGGAAGCGCACTGCATCCTAGGAAATGATGACACACATTTCCCAGGAGCATTAGCGTGCTGAGGAGTCGAGGGAGATGATGTCAGAATCCTAGGTGATTCCGAAGGCAGATTTTGTGGGACCGCATAGCAACAGGCATTTCCAGGTGAGTAATATTTTTTTTTTTTTAGGTCTAATGAGCACAATAATGAAAAAGAAATTTGGGATGGAAACTCCACTTTAATCCTAAGTTCGAGAACACTCTGGCTGACAGGCTGGTGAGAGAGGCCTGTCCAGATGCACTATACCCACTCTGGCTAGAGTGGTGATGTAAAGTTGTCGTTGGAAGCAGGACTGTTTCCCTATCTAGTTACACCTGAATTCGCTGTCTTCCATTCTGCTATCTCTTCACCTTCCATTTACTTCTATCATTTTATCCTGTTGGGTAATAAAAGCACAGAAAAGACACCTGTGGACATTCCCTTACTGCAGCTCTCATCAAGTACCCTAGACGGCAGAGATACAGAGGTAACGTGCCACTCAAAACCAACCAGCAGCTCCTTCGGGGGTAGTGCTACACTTGTTTTATCAAGTATGTGTATGTCTCACAGCATTCTTAATATAGGCCTTAATATTGTCATTAGTTACGGTGAAAGACTAGGCAAATCTTTTTTTTTTACCAGAATGGGGAAGGTTTTGGGTATCTCTGGAACAAGTAATGAGGAGACCTTTCCGCAATAGTAAAAAGGACAGCAATGTTTTAACCCTCCCCACTCCTTCAAAAACAAAAAAAAAATTTTGGCTGAAGCTTCTGAAGCTTATGACGGTGGTCTAAAGGGCCTTGAGGATACAATGACTAGTGTTGCTCACGAATATTCGTATTGCGAATATTCGGCTCGAATATGGCATATTCGAGTATTCGCGATATATTTCGAATTTCGCGGTGAATATTCGCTATTCCGAATATTCGCATTTTTTCAATTTTATTTTTAAAACAGATCACATCCTATCGACGTCTAAAAGCATTGCTGGTATGATTAGAGACCCTGGGCCGAGTAGCTAAGCTAAATTGCGAATTTTCGCTAATGCGAATGCGAAAATGATTGCGAATTTTCGATAACTGTGGTAGGAGAACTCTGATTGTCTCTGATGCAAAAGGGGGGGGGGGGCTTTGTGTATGTTTCTGTTATGAATATTTGTATGTTTGATATATTTTTTTTGTAAGAAGGAAAAAATTGCGCATACCTTAAAAAAAGGGGAGAATACAGCAGCAACTCAAAAATGTTATACAACATAAATTAATACAAGACAGAAAATGGAGTCGCTCTACAAGAATAAAAAATATGTCTAGTGACAAGACATGTGGGCAAATTATAAAATAAGCAAGCGCAAATAACTTGTGAAATACACAGTGAAACAAATATATAAAGAAATATAGTCCCAATAATAGAAAAATAATCTTTCATAAAAATGTCTTTGATATGTGAAGTGAAAAAAAGTCCAAAGCATGCAGCATGAACGTGTTCAATCTTCAAGGTGTTTGATTGACAAACGGCTGTGACAGATGGATAGAGTAAAGAATCACCACCAATGCAAAACACTTTTTATTTTCTATTGTAAAATATCAAGAATATTCTGAGCCAATCAGAGTGCTCCTTCCGCATTTGCCGAATATTCGCAATTATTTTGTATTGTAAAATATCAAGAATATTCTGAGCCAATCAGAGTGCTCCTTCCGCATTTGCCGAATATTCGCAATTATTTTGTATTGTAAAATATCACGAATATTCTGAGCCAATCAGAGTGCTCCTACAGCATTTGTCGAAATTGCGCAGTAAATATCGTATTCGCATTTTGCGAAATTTCGAAAAAATATCAAGAATATTCTGAGCCAATCAGAGTGCTCCTACCGCAGTTATCGAAATTTCGCAATTATTTTCGCATTCGCAATAGCGAAAATTCGCAATCATTTCATTTCGATAAAATATCACGAATATTCGAATTTAGCGAATATATCTCGAATATTCGACTATATATTCGAGATATATCGCGAAATCGAATATGGCGTATTCTGCTCAACACTAACAATGACCACATATTTGAACCATTAGTGTGTGTAGATCCCTCATGTGTAAAGAAAGGTCCCTCAGATTAGACTGCTGATGCCCAACCTGCAGTCATCTCAACCTACCTCTGTGACCCTCTTAGCCTATCCTTGAAGTCTGAACACAAAGGGGCGTCTTATAGTAATTTTTCTATACATTTTTCTGTAATAAATGAATGTAGTAATTTCTGGGCCCAGATTCACAAAGGACTTACGACGGCGTATCTCCACGTACATAGTCGTAAGTCTGAATGTGCGCCGTCGTATCTTTGCGACTGATTCATAGAATCAGATACGCCTCACTGTTGCCATATTTACGCTGACCGCTAGGGGCGCTTTCGTATATTTCCGCGTCGAATATGCAAATGAGCTAGATACGCCGATTCACGAAGGTACTTGTGCACGGCGTATTAAAATACGCTGTTTACATAAGGCGTACGACCGGCGTAACTTTACCCCTATAAAGCATGGGTAAGTCATGTTAAGGTATGGACATCGGAAACGTCGGAACAGCGTCGTATTTTACGTTGTTTGCGTAAGTCGTCCGTGAATGGGGATGTGTGTAGGTTACGTTCACGTCGACTAAACATTGAGCCGGCGTAACTTAGGGAGAAAATTCGACGTGATACTGAGCATGCGCCGTTCGTTAGGCCCGTCATTTACGTGGGGTCACGATTCATTTCCATACAACATGCCCCCTACCAGCCTACTTTGAATTACGCGGGCTTACGCCGGCCCATTTACGCTACGCCGCCGCAACTTACAGAGCAAGTGCTTTGTGAATACTGCACTTGCCTGTCTAAGTTGCGGCGGCGTAGCGTAAATAGGATAGGCTACGCCCGCACAAAGATACGCCCAGATACGTGAATCTGGCCCCAGATGTTTAATCACACAACAGGTATTATTAACTAATTAAATGTATGGATACATAATACAATTGAATGATGCTAGTCATCAGTCTGAAAACATCTAGTGGGTGAAAAAGGCTACTCTGGATTGGCTGCTTTTCTTCATTTATATTTTAATGAGCTATTCATTTTTATCATGGAATTTTTGACTGAAGTTTTGGTTTAAGGCTCCATGCACACTGGACGTTAGAAAAAGTAAAAAAACGCCAGTAGCTTTGCAGGGAGTCTTTCAACGTTTTTTAACGTTTTTGCAATAGTGTTTATTAGCGTTTTTTAGCGTTTGTTTTTTTAGCATTTTTTTGGGCCAAAAACTGCACTTTGAACGTGATTTTCGGGCGTTCAGAAAAAAGCCCATAAACTCCACTGCTCATTAAAGCTGAAAAACTTCCATGTGTGCATGAACACATAGGCTTACATAGAGTGGAGTTTTTGGGCTTTTATAAAAAACGCCCAAACTGCAGTTTATCAGCTCCAGTGTGAATGGAGCCTAAAGCTAAAAAAATGTAATGTTGAAATAATAATGTCACAAGTGGCATCTACCCACCACTGAAGTACCTATCCAAACTTATAAAGAGGACCTGTGGCCAGGTTTTGGATGTAAAACTAACCTACATGTTGACGCCTATGGCACTGTAAGGCCCCGTACAGACGAGGAGATATCCGATGGAAACGGTCCGCCGGACCGTTTCCAGCAGACATTTCTCCTCCGGATTTTGATCTGATGGCTTGTACTCACCATCAGATCAAAATCCGCACGGAAAACATCCGTGGTCACGTGTCCACGCTATTGCCGCGACGATGACGCGGCGACGTGCGCGACGCTGGAAGGTAAATGCTTCCACGCATGCGTCGAATCATTCCAACGCATGCGAGGGATGGGGATCGGTCGGACTTATCTGGTGAGTCTGTACAGACGACCGGATAAGTCCGAGGGACAGGATTCCAGCAGATAGATTTCTTAGCATGCTAAGAAATTTTTATCCGCTGGGAATCCGTCGCCTGGACAAATGTCCGCCGAAAATTTTCCGCTCGGGCCTACACACGACCGGATCTATCCGCTGGAACTGATCCGCGGATAAATCCCAGCGGATAGATCCGGTCGTGTGTACGGGGCCTAATGGTCATGTGCTGAGTCCACGGAGGAAAAGATTTTGATCAGTATGTTTAGGATGCATTTTCATGGTCTGGGAACATGGTTTCTTTAGCTAGCAATACAGAAAGTGAGACAGCCTCGCCACACATGTTTATGATTATGTGTGTCTTTTGTTTTTTAAAACTATGTTAAATAAACTGATATATATCTTTTATCTCTACTACCTCTCTATTTTTTTCTTATCTAGTACCGATATAGTCCCCCTGCCCCCTTGTTTTTTTGGTCTTTTGTGCCTTTTTTTAGGTCCCTCCAGCCCTTACTCTATACTAAATTGATCTCCAGGATGATGGTATTATAAATTTTTGTATTTACTATTTACATTAAGAGGCTTATATTTAAATCAGCCTCACCACACTGTAGTTCTGATAATATCAACAGTATGAAGTAAAAATTATTGCAAAAGATATTCACAAGACGCCAACATAACAGAATATGAAAGATAGAGAGTTCAAAACTTCCCTGAGGCCTCATGCACACTGGGCGTAAAAAAAAAAAAAGAAAAAAAAAAGTTGTTTGGCTTTTTTTCTGCCTCTATGTTAGCCTATGTGTCCATGCATAGAGTATAAAAGAAAAACAAATCAGCGCAATGGATATATAATAACCCTGTAAAGAGCAGCTGAACACCAGGGTCAATAATCAAATCCCTTAAAAAAATATATAAAGTAGATGGTGCAGCGCTAATAGCAACAGTCCATAAATGTATAATCCACAATCCGTGAGGACTTCAGTGCTGATACACATATAAAGACATGCACGTGACTCCGCGGGTGTGATAAACCTCCACCAATGGTAAAATTGGTCTCTGACCTCACCAAGGGGACCCTTTAGTAACGAAGGGTCAAACTCGCATTAACCTGCAGGCACTCAGGTAGATCCCAATACGATCAGGAGCCAGGAGAGGATATAAGCCAGTATGTGGTAATATTCCAGGTACCATGCAATCATAAAGATACAAAGGACAAGAACATAGTACTCTCCGTGTAAAACATATTTAATAAAAATAAAGTTAAAAACGTATAAACAAGGCACCTCGATCCGGTGCCAGATAATGCAGCATGTAAACAATCTAAGCGTGATGGCCGCAGGTGACAATCACAACGCTTCTTCCGTACGCGTTACGTCCCTTTCAGGGCGGGGACTTCTTCATCAGATATGGACTCATCATGAACACCGGCTTATGTAAACATCAGTTACTATGGAAACCCGCTACCATGCCAGGAGACATGACATCGGAATAGGGAGGTGCTAATCACACTCTAATCCAACGTATACATAGCTGATAACCATGAAGACCTCATGCCACAACATGTGACATAATACTCGGGGGAGCCAACTGCCAGTGACACAATATCACGGGAGGGACCCCGCTCATGGTGAACAAAACACACAATGCCACAAAATATATTGCAATAAAAATAAACAAGGTTAAATGCTAATCTTGCACAATACCCAATATATATATGTGCAAACTGGCAAATGTGAATATATATATATATGAAAAAATAGATATTAATAAAAATATATAAAATATCTAATCTGATAGGCATAAAAATTGTGATTTTATGATTATATGTTTGATTCAAGTACTATGTACTTTGTGTTTGGTGAATTTAGTTATTACAGTGTTCATGTATACACTGTGCACTATTAATTAATTGAATGTATTTATTTATTTTACATTTATTTACACCTTTAAAAATATGCACTTTGTAATTGATGAATTTAGTAATTTCAGATGTTTAATCTTACACCAGGTATTATTAAATAATTGAATATATATTGATGTATACTATAATTGAATGATGCTAGTCATCAGACTGAAGACATCTAGTGGGTGAAAAATAATATTCCAGGGAAAATCTCTGGATTGACTGTTTTTCTTAATTTATATTTTAATGGGTTATTCATTTTTATCTTGGTATTTTTAGCTTAAAGGAGTTGTAAATAAAAAAAAAAAATTATGCTGAAATTACTGTTTACAGGGTATAGAGACATAGGGGTAGATTCAGGTAGATTGGCGTAAATTTCTGCGGGCGTAGCGTATCTCAGATACGCTACGCCGCCGTAACTTAGTGAGGCAGGTTCTGTATTCACCAAGAACCTGCGCCCTAAGTTACAGTGGCGTAGCGTAAATCTGCCGGCGTAAGCGCGCCTAATTAAAATTGTGAAGATGTGGGCGTGTTTTATGTAAATAAAACATGACTCCACGTAAATTACATTTTTGACTAACGGCGCATGCGCCGTCCGTGAACGTAACCCAGTGCGCATGCTCCAAATTAACCCGCAAAAAGCCAAAGCTTTCGATGTGAACGTATATTCCGCACAGCCCTATTCGCGTACGACGTAATCGACGGAAAATTTGACGCTGGCCCGACGTCCATACTTAACATAGGATACGCCTCATATAGCAGGGGTAACTTTGCGCCGGAAAAAGCCTAACATAAACGACGTAAAAAAAAAATGCGCCGGGCAGACGTACGTTTCTGAATTGGCGTATCTACCTAATTTGCATATTCCTCGCGTAAATCGACGGAAGCGCCACCTAGCGGGCCAGCGTAAATATGCAACTAAGATACGACGGCGTAAGAGACTTGCGCCAGTCAGATCTTAGCCAAATTCGGGCGTATCTTGTTTTCTGAATACAGAAAAAAGATACGCCGGGTCATCTTAGAAGTTACGCGGCGTATCAATAGATACGCCAGCGTAACTTCTTTATGAATCTACCCGATAATAGTTAACTGATTCCTTTTAAAAACGATTAAAAATAGATAAAAATCAATCATATAATGTACCTGTAGTTTCTAGTTTCGTTTTTGCATGTTGTTTCCTGCCTCTGCTGTACAGAGCCACAGAGCCAATACAGGGCAGTGATGGTTTGGAAAACTAAACTGATTGGTGCTGTGGGGTTTTAGACACACAGTAATCACACCTCCTTGATTAGTGACCACAGAGAGAAAGCTCCCAGTACTGTGGTCATCAGGAAACAGACAACCAGGAAGTGTGGAGATCAGAGAAGAATTACAGCAACTTGAGAGCAAAAACGAACAATGAGGACATGAAAACAGCACTGCATTAAGGTGAAGGAAGCTATTAAGATTAAAAAAAACATTCCTTTACAAACCCTTTAAGTTCTGGTTTAAAGCTAAAAAAAATAAAACATGCTTTTGTTTTCTCTTTTGGTTCTCTTATCAAAGTTATGTATTTGCCCGGACACTTACAAAAACATGTTGCTGTCCACGGGGCGACATCAAACTCCAAAGTCCAATCAATAAAGCTGATACTCTCTTGGCTGTTTTTGTTGTGGGGCTTCCTTTTTCCTTTCGGACTCCCTGAATTCCTTCTGTTTGCTTGCAGACGCCGCGTTATTGTTTTGGGTTAAGGTTCAGAAAAGCTCTTCACTTAATCAAAACAAGAAGGCCTTTCCTCCTCAGCTTGTCCCCAGACTGGATGACATCTTTCCGCTGTTTTCTGCTCGTCAGAAAGGTTAACAACCGTGTTTTTGCACTGGAAAGCAATTTCGCAGAACCACTCGGCTATTTGTGGAGATATTAGATTTCCAATTCTAATACGAAAAGGCTGAGAAGTAAAGAAACAAAACACGCACCTGGACGGTGGAATTGTAATGTGTGATAATGACAGCCTGACCCGCAAAGAATTTACGTGTAGAAGAAACTTCCTCATATTCTCATTCAGTGAACTCTGCCGTACAGCAGGGAGGATAAAGTACTAATGATGCAATTTTAAGAGGCTGTGAATGACTAATGTACAATGACAGAAAAAGGAAATGCAAATGTAAAACAAATAAATGTGTGCAGATGTGATCAGGTAATGCAGGAAAGAAGAGTCTGGGTCAGCGGTTAGGTGCAGGTTAGACGGGAGGCAGCCTACCTGTCCAGCTGTGTAATCATCTAAAACTTTAATATATTACATTTTTGTTTTGGGTTTATCTGTCACAAAGATCTAAAGCCGTATTAAACCCAAAAACAAAAATGTAATATATTGCAGCTTACCGATCCTTAAATGTGGTGGTTACATTCGTTTTATCTTGTTTCGGCTCTTTTTTTACTTTATTTTCACCTGGTGATCTGGCCAGTAATTCACCTCCTGTATTAGGCCCCATTCACACTTCAGATTTTTTTTTTTTTTAGCTTGAAGCTCCAAAACGCTGGAGGAGAAAAAAAAATCTATGGTTCACATCTCCACTCCAAGATATAGGGTACTTGGGTCTAAGGTCCCCAAACCAAAGAGCCAAGAGGGAGCAAAATGGGCCAATTAGATAATAATTGGCCCATTTTGCTCCCTTTTGGCTCTTTGGTTTGGGGACCTTAGACCCAAGTACCCTATATCTTGATCCCAAGGATGATGATACCCCCCACTACAATACTAATTTATTTTACCCCTGAGGCTCCTTTTCTCATCTCCACTCCAAGGTCGCCTAAAGTTCAAAAAAGTACTGGAACTTTTTTTTTTTTTTTTTTTAGCTTGAAGCATGTAGATTTGAGCATTTTTGTAATTTTCGAAATTTTTTGCGCGTTTTTATTTCCATAGAAATGAATCGAAGCATGCCATTAATGCGTTTTTGTGCACATTTTGTCTGCTCAAATAAAAAAAAAAAAATGATAAAATAGTAATGATATATGATTAAATAAATGTAAACTAAATACACAAATGGCGAAAAATCATCATCAATTTATTAATAATATATAAATAACTAATAATAAACCCATAGCCTTAAAATATATTAAATAAATTTATATTAATAATAAAATAACAATATTTTTTATAATAAAATAATAAACACCCAAACCCGAACAAGAAAAATAAATTATTAATAATAATCATTTTATATTTATTTATTTTGTGTTAGGGTGTTTAGTCATTTAGTATTATTATTTTATTTAAACTTTTTTAAGGGTTAGGGGTTAATTATTTATTTACTTTCCTTAGTATTAATTTATTAAATGTATTTATTATTTATATTATTTTAATTTATTTGCGTATTTATTATTATTATTAAATGTATTTATTATTTATATTATTTTAATTTATTTGTGTATTTATTATTATTATTATTAGTAGTAGTAGTAGTAGAGTAGTAGTAGTAGTAGTAGTAGTAGTAGTAGTAGTAGTAGTAGTAACACTCTATGTCAGGAAGTTAGTTCAGCTAATACCAATTCCCATACAGCTAATGCTAATTCTTCTGCAACTAATGCTTATTTCCATACAGCTAATGCCTAATGCATGTATACCAGCACACAGACAAGCTCAGGCTAATATCCAGTGTGCACTGACACATAGGTGCCTCCTGCTCACCTTGGCTACATCGCTGACTGTGGCAGTCACCTGCTATGAGGCTACCTGCACCCGTGCTTCTTTGAGCCTTGTACCTCTGTTACCACATTTAGGGGTGCTTGGACTAGAGCTGCAAGGGAAGCCCTTGCGTCAATTTGGCCTCAAACCAAGGTACGTGACACCCTAGTGCCTAATCCTAACCCCAAATCCTAATCCTAACCCCAACCTAACCTTAACTCTAACCCAAATGAAAAAAAATAAATGAATAATAATATTTAAAAAAATAAAAAAAAAGCTAATGAAAATGCAAAAAAAAAAAAGCTGAAATACCTAGCAACAGATGATAGTTTTCATTATTGGCTAATAAAAAAATGGCAAAGCTCAAAAACGCTGCATAAAAACCCAGCGGGCTGAACAAAAAAAAACAAAGCGCTCAGGAGGAGGCGCTGTACTAACTATCCAATGCTAGTACAGCAATCTCTGCTTCTGAGCTATTGTGTTCTGACAGGGGGACACCCCCCCCCCTTCCACCTGAAGAACACCGGTCAATGCTTGGATCAGATGCTGATCAGCTGACCTTTTTTGGTCATGTCCTTCGACGGAAGCCTCTGTCGGACCGGCTTCTGTACACATGGGCCAAATGTTACCCGGTTTCTAATGATGATATTCGGCCTGTGTGTACTGCCCTTAACACTGTTTAAGCAGTTGCAGCAAACTTTTTTTTTTCTTTTGGGATACAATTTTAACATAAATGAATAAAAGCGGATTATTGTAAGCATGCCTGTAACTGTTAAATGGATTGTCTCAGCCCTCTAACTGCCACTTTTGATGCACCATTCAGTCTGGTAAAGGAAGTTGAAAAATAACAGACTTGCAGGCCAGATTACCAGGTAAAAAGGAAAACAAACACCTAAAAATTCGAATGCAGCCACCACATTAAAGAATTGATAAGATGCAATATATTAAATTTTTGTTTTCAGGTTTAAAACCGCTTTAAAGTCATGGTGGGAACAATCATAAATTCCAGACTCGACTACGCAAATGCCCTCTATCTAGGACTCCCCAAATACCAAATCACTCGTCTGCAAGTCGTTCAAAATACGGCCGCTCGACTAGTGACTGGGAAAAAAGCATGGGAATCAATCTCACCTTCACTGAGATCCCTTCATTGGTTGCCAGTAAAAGACAGAATCACTTTCAAGGCACTCTGCCTAATACATAAGGGTATTCAAGGCAAGGCTCCCCAATATCTATGCGAAAAAATAAAAGCCCATAACCCCAATCGCATTCTGCGATCCACCAATCAAAACCTCCTCCAGATACCCAAAGCCAGATACAAGTCCAAAGGAGATCGAAGATTTGCAGTCCAGGGACCTTGCCTGTGGAATGCACTACCAACCACCATCCGACTGGAGTCGGACCACTTGGCCTTCAGGAGAAAGATTAAAACCCATCTCTTCTGAGGTCAAGGGGTCCCTTACCCATGAAATGGATACAGCGCCCAGAGGCGATTCAGTTCGCATGTGTTGCGCTTTACAAGTTTCTCTCTCTCTCTCTCCACCCAAAAGGGGAAGCTCCGCTTGTTCGCACCCTCCACTGCCACATTTGACACTTTTTTTGGGGGGGAGCGGGTACCTGGTTTTGACAGGTACCCGCTCCCACTTCCTGGTAAGATTGCCACACGGCAATCTACGTCATGTCCAGGCCCCTCCACTTTCACCCAGCTGCCTTCTAGGACCTGTATGTGTCCCAGAAGACGACGGGACCATTCAGAAAGCGCAGGGCAATTTACGCTTGCGTACTTGCAATGCCAGTGCCTGCACCCGAAGCCCATGGGCGAATGGGGTGCCGACATCGCAGGATCCCAGGACAGGTAAGTGTCCTTATATTAAAAGTTACAGTATTTGTAGTTGCTGACTTTTAAAAAAAATCCCCAGACTGGAACTCCGCTTTAAACAGTACCTGCCTTAAAGGGAAAGTTCACCTGCATATGGCAAAAATAAAATGCCAGCAGCGACCACCTTGGTTTAGGGAGCTCTCTGTCACTTCATAATGTATACCTGCTGGCTTACTACTGCACACGTAAGACACATCAGTACAGGGAGAGTGGTCCTCCAGGGATGTGTGATGTGATACCAAGAGGCTATGGGCAGGGTAGAATGGGGCCCAAGCAGATGTCATTGTTGCCTAGCTGAAGATGAAGTGGGAGTGAGTACCACAAACTCACCAAACTCACAAACAAAAAATTATATATATATATGTGGACATATTTAGATAAACTGCAGTGCCTGAAATTAGCATTTTGGCCAACAGTCAAAGAGTGACTTCTATGAGAAGCCCCTGAGACAGGGATTTTGGTATAAAAAGTTAGAAGAACATAAAAAAAAAATTCCTTTCCAAAAAACGTTGTACCACAGAGTTCTCTGGAAAGGAAGGATATGAAGCAGATACAGTATGGTATGCTTTATTCCAAAGTGCCAAACAAACAATGTATCCTTAATAGTATACCCAATTTCACACGTGATGCAGTTTTCTGATGTTTGCACAAATAACAGACTATTCATAGCTCTCATGCTATATTTTTTTGGTTTGCTGATGGTTCTTTTGCAGGCTAGTTCACCGACTTTTGCTAAAAACAGGCATGTTTTTAGCAAAAGTCAGTGAACTTGCCTGCAAAAGAACCATCAGCAGACAAAAAAAAATAGCGTGAGAGCTATGAACAGTCTGTTATTTGTGCATTAGAGTGTTCTCAGTATATTAAAGCGGTTGTATAGTTATTTTTTTTACTTTTACCTACAGGTAAGCCTATAATAAGGCTTACCTGTAGGTAAAAAAAATATCTCATAAACCTTTACGGTTTAGGAGATATTCCCTGTGCAATGAGCCACTGAATGCAGTGGCGCATGCGCAAAAGGGATTTTCGGCTTAAGGCCCGGCAGCCGCCGGACCTTGCCGGAAAGAAGTCTCCCGCGCGCATGCAAGATGTAATCTCCCTCGGCGTGGACCAGATAAGTTATGCCTCGTTCTAAGGTAACTATTTTTAGCCTTTTACTTTACAGGGTTAAAAAAAATTAAAAGTTCAGCGGGTTTACTACCACTTTAAGGATAGATGCCACAATCTGTACACTTGTTGTGGATCAGTGACACAAAAATTAAAGGGGTTGTAAAGTAAATTTTTGCGTAGGATGTTCACATCATGCCAGCATGTCAAGCCAACCTCTTAAAGGGGTTGTAAAGGTTCAATGTTTTTCCCTAAATAGCTTCCTTTACCTTAAGGCAGTCCTCCTTCACTTACCTCATCCTTCGATTTTGCTTTTAAATGTCCTTATTTCTTCTGAGAAATCCTCACTTCCTGTTCTTCTGTCTGTAACTCAACACCGTAATGCAAGGCTTTCTCCCTGGTGTGGAGAAAGCCTCCTGAGGGGGGAGGGGGGCGAGCAGGAGTGTCAGGACGCCCACTAACACACAGCTCCTTTCTCTATCTGCAAAGTAGAGAGCGTCCTGACTTGCCTGCTTGCCCCCTCCCCCCTCAAGAGGCTTTCTTCACACCAGGGAGAAAGCCTTGCATTACGGTGTGTAGTTACAGACAGAAGAACAGGAAGTGAGGATTTCTCAGAAGAAATAAGGACATTTAAAAGCAAAATTGAAGGATGAGGTAAGTGAAGGAGGACTGCACTAAGGAAAAGGAAGCTATTTAGGGGGAAAAAAAATTCCTTTACAACCCCATTAAAGTCAATGGGTCACAACGACTGTCAGGTAATTAGCATATGTAAAATGAGTCAACTATGGAAGCCTGCACTTTTAACTTTTTTTTTAGGAAAGGTTTCCTTTGAGAACCATCCTTCATGTACACCCTGAACATAAGGATCCACCATTTATCAGTTAAAATATTTCAGAAAAAAAAGAATCACAAAAAACTTACCTGTTTGTTATTCTTATTACGATTACTGTCCAGTAATCCTCCACATCTCCCCAGTGCTGCCAGGTCCTTCATGATTAGATCGAGGGCTTCCTCTTCATCTGAAAAAGATCACAGACATCAATTAGTAGGCCATTTCTATACTCATGACATACAACGCAGCAAGTCAGCATTCTGCAGGATGTTGACACTGCAAACATTGACGTGTTGGATTGCTGAACTTCAAACCCTATTAAAAGGATAGCCAACTTCATGTTGTTCTTCCATTTAAGGCACTGATCTTCTTAATAGCTATTTTGTGTACGCTGTATATGTCTTAGAAACTGGCATTAAAGTAGAACTATAGACAGAGTTTTTTTTTTATTTTGGATAGAGCAAGGGAGGGTTAATGTCCCTGTCTTTTTTGCCATCTGTATCCCATTGCAGAGAGTTCCCTTCACTTCCTGTTCCATAGCCAAAACAGGAAGTGAGAGAAAATCCCTGCACGTTAAAGGGTAACTCCACCTTCTTGGGGGGGATAGCAAATTAAGAAAAAATATAACATAGTGTATACCAGTGTTTCTCAACTCCAGTCCTCAAGGCGCCCCAACAGGTCATGTTTTCAGGTTTTGCACAGATGATTTGATCAGTTTCACTGCCTTAGTAATTACGACAGCTGTTTCATCGGAGGGAAATCCTGGAAACATGACCTGTTGGGGTGCCTTGAGGACTGGAGTTGAGAAACACTGGCGAATACAATTGTGACCCAAGTCATATTGTAATTGAATGTTATTAAAAAACACCTTTCCTCTTGAATCTCCAGCTCTGTAATTTTCTGACTTTACAGAATGTGTACAGAACTCCCCCCAGAAACATAATTTTCTGCTTGTGTGATAGGCTCACCAATTTTCCCAGAAGTCTGCCTAAGATACAAGTTAGATTTCAGTCATCCCCTGCAACAAAAATGTCATTTTCTGAGATACTCCCAATAGGAAAATCACATCTAATGCTGGCCATACACTATACGAAAAATTGGTCATTTAGACAGTTTGTTCGCTTTTGGGCCAGTTAATGGGCACAAATCGGTAATCGGTTGGGACATTTTTGAGCCGAAAAAACTAAGGACAAGTTTGGAAATTTTCTGGTGAACAAACAATAAATTAAAAGGTCAATGCGTCTCCCGTCCAAACTGTTTGCACTAGGTATATGTGAAAAAAAACTGATACATTTATGTCCATTGAATGATTTATGGGTCATTGCATGATGGCACTATCGTTTGCTCTCATGGCCAAAAGTTTGTTTTTTGAAAATGGGTTCAAACGATTTTTCGTATAGTGTATGGCCAGCATAAAGGAATGCAGGCCCAGCAGCTTTTCTCATTATTGCCCTGCAGGTGAAGCAGCTGGTTGATAATTATGAAACCACTCCTATTAGAGTCATTTTACTACATGGACACATGTTCAGCTCGCATGAAGGTAGAAAGCTTTTGCGAGAAGGAGCCAAGACAGCCGCCGAGGGACCCCAGAAGACAGGGTTAGGGGACACTCTGTGCAAAATGAGCTGCACAGTGGAGGTAAGTATAACATGTTTGTTATTAAAAAAAAAAAAAAAAAGTTTGCCCTTAGTGACCCTTTAAGACTAAGGCCTATGTAGGAGGCTGAAACACGTTAATTTTTATAAAAATGTATTCCATTTTATGTTTTGATGGATGAAATAAAATAACAGTTTGTATGTCAAGATGTGCCGGATTTTATACTTTTTTGTCTGATGTTAGGGTTTAACTGTGTGAAGTGTTGATCTTTAGTTATTACCTTGATTTTAATGTGCTTCATACAATAAAATACATACGATTTTAATGAAGGATGTTTTTTATTCCTGAGGCTGAAGTAAAAGCATCTTAAAAGTCCCAAATTTTTCTGATATTTTTTCCACACTTATTGTTGTTAGGGATGCGGTGCTGAGGATACCCATTCATGCCAAATCCGATTTATTCTGTGAAAAGCTGTGTCTAAAAATTGTCAACAATTTCAGAAGAATGCTTCTCAATGTAGAGTTGCAAAGACTTTAAATATATCATCTACACTACAGTACATAATATCATCAAAAGATTCCGAAAATCGAGAGAAATCTCTGTGCACAAGGGACAAGGCTGAAACACAATATTGGATGCCTGTGATCTTCTGTCCTTCAGACAGCATTGCATTAAACACAAGCATGATTCTGTGATGGACATCACTGCATGGGCTCAGGAATACTTCCAAAAATCACTGTCTGTGAGCACAGTTCACCGTGCCATCCAAAAACGCAAGTTAAAGTTCTATCATGCAAAAAATAAACCATATCTGGACATGATCCAAATATCGGTCTTCTCTGAGTCAAAGATCATTTAAAATGTTCTGTTGCAAAGCAGAAAACTGCTTTGTGTTCTGACAAACTGAAAATGTATATTATTTTTGGTAATCTTGGCTGCCGCATCCTCCAGACTAAATTGCAGAGGGACCTTTCTGACTTGGTATCAGTGCTCAGTTCAAAAGCCAACATCTCTGATGGCATGTAGTGTATGAGTGTGTATGGAATGGGCAGCTTGCACATCTGAAAAGACACCATCAAAGCTGTAAGATATATCCGATTTTAGAGAAGTATAAGCTCCCATCCAGATGATGTATTTTTCATGGAAGGCCTTGTATGTTTCAGCAGAACAATGCTAAACAGCATACTGCATCTATGACAATAGCATGGCTTTGTACAAGAGTCCAGGTGCTTAACTGGCCTGCCTGCAGTCTAGACACGTGCACACTGAAATATTTCATTTCGGAATTTTTGTCCGAAAAATTAATTTATTTAGTTACTCCCGAAATTCGTTTTTATTTATTTTGTTTCGATAAAAAATGCATTCGTCCGAAAACATGAATTAATTAAGGTCGAATCTGTCATTGAAGGCTTATGGTGTCTGTCGAATGTTCTAAGAAGATTCGACGGAGCAGCTAAACTTTACGGCGCTGCCATTTTACATTTCCTGTCGAATGTTCCGCCTACAAGCTATACAAGAATTCTAATGTTGTATGACACTAGTAATAATTATAAATTATTATTACTAGTCAACCAAAATTCAAATTCTTCTATAGCCTATGGGCCGAGCATTTGACCGGAAATGTAGGATTGCGGCGTCGTACAGTTTAGCGGCTTGTCAAATCTTCTTAGAACTTTCGACAGACACCATAAGCCTTCAATGACAGATTTGACGTTTGTATGTTTTTCGCTGCTTCATCAAATCTTCGTTGTCGAATGATCTACCCCAACACTGTCTCTATAATGTCGAATCTTTTCTCTTTAATGTCGAATCTTTCCTCTCTATGTAGAATATTCTTAATCTTCTATCCATATCGAACTGTTGTAGCAACGAAAACAAAAATAAAGCATTTTTTTTATGTCGGATCTTTCGGATTTCAGATTCTGTGTGTTCGTTTTCGTTTGTTAAAACCGCAACGAAAATACCCCGAAATTCGGGCGAAAATGCAGTCGGACTGAAACGAATGCACACGTCTACTGCAGTCCATACCTTTTACCAACAAAAAAATATATATTTGGTACATCTTTAAATTAAAAACACGACAAAGAAGACCCAAGACTGTTGAGCATTTCGAATACTATATCGGGCAGGAATGGGACAACATTACTCTCCCAAAACTCCAGCAACTGGTCTCTTCTGTTCTCAGACCTATACAAAGTGTTGGTAAAAGAAGAGGGGGTGGCTACACCTTGGTTAACATGACTTTCCTAAATTTTTTGATTGCTGCCATCAATTTAAAAATTATATTATTGTTTTATTAAAATGCTACATTCTCTCAGCTTAAACATTTGATGTGTTTTCTATTTTCTATTGTGAATAAAATATGTTTTTTTTAGATTTGCAAATCATTGCATTCTGTTTCTGAGTAGATTTTACACAATGTCACAACTTTTTGGGAAATGGGGTTGTATCCAATGCAGGTATATTCTTTATCTGCACAGTTGGACCTCTGGATAGCCAGCCAAGGACAAAAACTGACATTATACAATTTTCTTTTAGATTTACCAAAACCATATAATATGAGGTCATACCTAAACACTTTCAATTTGTATGCAATCAGGCAGGCCCTTGCACTACATCATTGTAGGTAAATCTAATGGAAATTGAACAAGAAAAGTGTATAATGTAAGGCCAGCTTATCACAGCTCAGCTTCTGTGCTTTGTGTGGTCATTTTAGAACAATGAAAAAAGGCGACTGGCAGGATCAAGCAGGTACTAGAGATGGATGGAGTACATGAAAATGATAGACTATGATTTATAAAATACCCATATGAGAACACACAGGTAGAAAAAAATAAATTATATTTAGGGCAACATACACTTTAAAGCGGGAGTTCACCCGAATTTTTTTTTTTAACATTAGATTGATGCTCATTTTGTCAAGGGGAATCAGGTAGTTTTTTTTAAATCTAAGCAGTACTTACCGTTTTGGAGATAGATCTTCTCCGCCGCTTCCGGGTATGGGCTGCGGGACTGGGCGTTCCTATTTGATTGACAGTCTTCCGACAGGCTTCCGACGGTCGCATACATCGCGTCACGAGTAGCCGAAAGAAGCCGAATGTCGGTGCGGCTCTATACGGCGCCTGCGCACCGACGTTCGGCTACTTTTGGAAAATCGTGACGCGATGTATGCGACCGTCGGAAGCCTGTCAATCAAATAGGAACGCCCAGTCCCGCAGCCCATACCCGGAAGCGGCGGAGAAGATCGCTCTCTAAAACGGTAAGTACTGCTTCGATTTTAAAAAAACTACCCGATTCCCCTTGACAAAATGAGCATCAATCTAATGTTAAAAATTAACTTTTCGGGTGAACCTCCACTTTAAGTGAACTGTGCTTAGCTCACTCTGCACACACTCACATCATAGTATTACGCAAGCCCAATACATTTATGTCTGCTGCACAAATGAACATGGGATTTGCCTACGTGCTTTCTGGAACACAGAGAACAAGTCTGATCGCTTCCAGGAAGAGCCAGACTTTTTAACTATTTTATTATTAATTGAAATGAGCACACACTTAAAGCATGTGTAAACCCATATACAGTGAGGGGGGAAAAAAGTATCTGATCCCCTGCTGATTTTGTACATTTGCCCACTAACAAAAAAATGATCAGTCTATAATTTATTTTTATTTTTTCCAATAACAATTTTATTGATCAAATAAAGTTAGTACATACATAACTCACAGTCTTTATTTTACTGATCAGAGAAAGAACAACAACAAAAATATACAGAAAAATGCATTTAAAAAAAGTTATAAATTGATTTGCATTTTAATGGGTGAAAAAAGTATTTGATACCCTATCAATCAGCAAGATTTCTGTCTCCCAGATGTCTTCTATACAGGTAACTAGCTGAGAATATGAGCTCCTAAAGGGAGTGCTCCTAATCTTAGCTTGTTACCTGTGTAAAAGACACCCAGAAGCAATCTATTAGGCCCCTTTCACACTGAAGAGTTTTTCAGGCGGTTTAGCGCTAAAAATACTGCCTAAACACCGCCTGGAAAACTCCTGCCCTGCAGTCTCAGTGTGAAAGCCTGCTCTAGCAGGACCGCTCCAAAAGTCCTGCTAGCCGCATCTTTGGAGCGGTGAAAGAGGTGTGTTTACCGCTCCTCCACATTGAAAACAATGGGACACCGCGGCTATACCCCTTTTTCGGCTGCTAGCAGGGGTTAAATTCGCACTGCTAGCGGCCGAATACCGCCGCAATTCGCGGAAATTCACTGAAAATAGCACCGCTATACCGTCAGGGCACCTCCAGCCCCAGTGTAGAGGGGACTTAGATTCCAATCTCTCCAAGGATGACAAGATTGTAGACCTACAAAAGGTTGGAATTGGCCACAAGACCATCGCCAAGCAGTTTGGTGAGACATGAAGGTTGCTAATGAACATCTGAATGATTCAGATGTGAGAGTAAAAAGGGTTGAAATAAATTAGAACGCTACCAGATGTGTTTGAAACTGTCAACTTTTATTCCCATAGTTTCAAGGAAGGTATACGAGGGCCGCCATTGCTCACTCCTGAAAATGCTAGACACCTGACTGGCTTCAAAACTTTCCGAGTCACTGAGAAAAGTAAGTTCTTAAATTTGATCTGTGGGTCGCCCTGCCAGCACAACCTGGTTTGACAAACTTTAATCTGATAAGCGAAAAAGCCAGGTGGAAAATTGTCAGCATAACAAAGATGGCAGCCTATGCGCTTAAAGTATAACTAAAGGCAAAACTTTTTTTTTTGCTTCAGGGGATAACTCAAGTCCAAGTGTAGCAATAGCATGGCATTATCTCATACTTGACAAAGGGTCAGTAAATTATTTGGTAAAGGGAGTAGCCATTTAAAAAAAAAAAAGTGGGATTGGCAAGAAGGGGCGAGGAGGAAAGAAGGAAGTGGGGAGGAGAGGGGGAGAGTGGTTGGACAGGAATGTTATACCCCCACCTCTTGATACTGTTAGCTATGGATGATTTAAAGGCCAAGAGAAAAACCTTGCCTGCTTGATCAGGCATAAACGTACTCCAAGGTCCAGTTGCCATTGACGCAAGTATGGCAGAAGTGGGTCATCAGAGGGCGCAGTCAGATAACCATAGAGTAAAGAGTGTGTGTCTGGTTGGCTCCCCTTTCCTGCAGAGCGACTCATATGGTGTAAGTGAACGTAGTGAGTAATTAGATGTCTGAATAGTCTGCAAGTAGAGCTAGACGGTACTCCACAGTCCAAGGGATGTTCCTGAGAGCCTGGTGATGTTGGTCTGGGAGGCAAACCCTTCATGGGGCCAAAAATCTAGAAGGCATTACTTCCCCTGTCGGCCTAGTCTCCTGAGGTGTCTGCTCGTGAAGCCAGGAGTAAAGGCAAAAAAAAATATTTGACATGGGTTATAACCCACTCTTACTCTATCCAAATTTTTATTTTTATTTTTTGCTGTAGTTCTGACAGCCATGAGTGTTACCTGTCAGAATACAGTAGAAGGCAGAGGAGAGTTATCCATCTGAACTATTTAGAATAGGTGGAGGAATCTATGTGTGTAGGGCCAGTTTATCTCCTGCTGAATGTGTGGAGGTTCCATCATTTTTGTTTTATCTCCGGATGGTGTATAAGTAGATCCCTTTCGTATGGTGCAGACTCCATTCCGATCAGCAGGGGGTGCACTCACAGATCCCTAGCTGATCAGAGCAGAGCGGGGTGAATGAAACATCCGTGTATACTCAGTTTCTGCAGAGGGGACATGGACAGAGCTCGCTCTGCTCTATGGGCGGCCGGGTGTAAACCGACTCTGCTGTTCATTTACACCTGACTACCTCCGATCTGCCTACACAGAAAAGGACTGGTTCCCTTCTGTTTGTTTTAAGTGGACCAGATCGGATTGGTGGTAAGAGGTTGTAAACGAACACAAGTCTGTTTACACCCGCCGGTTCATAGGGATGAATAGATCATCCGATCAGATCAACCTAAAAAACTGACAGGCCGACCTGATCAGAACAGTTGTGTGGAAAGGCCCGTAGGCTGGGTTCACACTTGTCCGATAAACGGTCCTACATTGGGAGCCTCATGTAGCATGACGTGTGAAAATCAATGTTTCCCTATGAGAGCTGTCTTAACTGGTCCTACACAAGTCGGTCCGACTTTGAAAATGCTCCCTGTACTACTTTTGGTCCTACATTGATCCTACTTCAGGCCCATTGAATATCATTGAAGTCGGACCAAAGTAGTATCCTGTTCATGAAAGTAGGATGGATGTAGGACCAATGTAGGATCAGTGTAGGACCAATGTAGCAGAGCAAAGTAGGATGAAAGTAGTGTAGTAGTGTGAACCCAGCCTCAAAGGAAATTCAAATAGGGAGGGTCAGATGTTAACGCAATGGAAAGTGAGAGCAGTTGGGAACATAATTTAGGTGCAGAGATCATGCAGCTGTGTCCTTCCAAATCGTGAAAGAATCAACAGCCTCAACCTAAATAGAGAGCACTGACCCTTTAACTACTATCATGTTTAAATGTAAAGAAATTTCTAATTTAAACCTCTCACATCAAAACGTTGGATCTTTGTCATCATTTATAAGCAGATAGCTAAAACCTCAATTATAAAATTCCTCCTGGTACAGTTAAGCATTCATTGATTCAATCCTACTAGTGCAATCGGTACAAGATTAAATGATTTTCTACACCTTTAAGTGACTGCAATCCAAGAGATGCTGCGTAGGCTGAAAATAAATGACTTAATCCTCACTCTGGGGACCTCCAAGAGAGGTCCAATGTAAATATTTTCCAGACTAAGAAAAGCACAGAATTCTTTCTCAAGTTTACTACCAAGTTACGTTGTATAGGGAAACAACCCGTCACTTACCCACTATCAGTGACAGAAGAGATCTTTACATCATGACATTGACATGATACAATAAGCAGGACAGGACTGTCCCTCTAAACATGCAGGCAGGGGTTTTGTTTCTCAGGATGGAGTGTGACACTGTGACCTGGGGGAACACTACATGAAACACAGACATTAAACAGAACTTGCTCTACTTAGGAAAATATTAAACATACAGGCCCGGATTCACGTAGAGCCGCGTAAAATTGTGCGGGCGTAACGTATCTGATTTACGTTACCCCTCCGCAACTTACACAGGCAAGTGCTGTATTCTCAAAGCACTTGTTCCGTAAGTTGTGGCGGCGTAGCGTAAATCGGCCGGCGTAAGCCCGCCTAATTCAAATTTGGATCAGGGGGGCGTGTTTTATGCAAAACTACTGTGACCAGACGTGATTGACGTTTTTGCGGAACAACGGCGCATGCGCAGTCCGTGGAATTTCCCAGTGTGCATTGCTCCAAAGTACGCCGCAAGGACGTCATTGGTTTCGACGTAAACGTAAATGACGTCCAGCCCCAATTACGGACGACTTACGCAAACGACGCAACTTTTTCAAATTTCGACGCAGGAACGACGGCCATACTTAACATTGGCTGCGCCTCATATAGCAGGGGCAACTTTACGCCGGGAAAAGCCTAACGTAAACGTCGTAACTTTACTGCGTCGGCCGCGCGTACGTTCGGGAATTCACGTATCTATCTAATTTGCATACTCGACGCGGAATTCGACGGAAGCGCCACCTAGCGGTAAAAAAAAAATGCAGTTAAGATCCGACGGCGTAAGATACTTACGCCTGTCGGATCTAATGGATATCTATGTGTAACTGATTATAAGAATCAGACGCATAGGTACAACGGGTCAGATTAGGACTTGCAACGGCGTACATGGCGCTGCGCCGTCGTAAGTCCTTTGAGAATCTGGGCCACGATGTGAAGAATGCACCCACCACTATGGAATAAAATCCTATCATGCCGCGTACAGACGGTCGTTTTTTGTGATGAAAAAAAACGACGTTTTAAAAAACGTCATTTAAAATGATCGTGTGTGGGCAAAACGTCGTTTTATGTCTTCAAAAAAACGACCAAAAAAAAATTCGAACATGCTTGAATTTTTTGTGTCGTTTTTCAAAACGTCGTTTTGTTTCACAGAAATTGACCGTGTGTAGCAAAAAACGACGTTTAAAACAACGTTTTTAAACCCACGCATGCCCAGAAGCTAGTTATGAAGCGAGCTTCAATTGAAAAAAGTGGTGAACGTAACCTCGCTTTGCTAGAGCATTGTGAAAAAACGATGGTGTGTAGGCAACTTCGTCTTTGAAAATGATGTTTCAAAAACGTCGTTTTATTTCATGATTTAAAACGACGTTTTTTTCATCACAAAAAACGACCGTCTGTACGCGACATTAGAAGTCACAAATAAGTACAATGTCTGTGATTCATAAATCTGCATGCTAAAGGATAATGGCATCAGAGTGACAAAACTGGAATAGGTAATGAATGTTACATTAATATGTTTTCTTTCCAAAATAATCTTCATAATGATATACAGTGTTTCATTTTGATGATGGAACTGCAAAGTAACACACACATATATATATATATATATATATATATATATATATATATATATATATATATATATATATATATTTTATTTTTTTTGCTGTCCTTCCGCTGCTTCTTTGCTCCACCACCATTCCATTCACCTGTGATTGCAAAGAGAAGAAGCCTTGTGGGAGCTCCAAGTCACTCTGGTCAGAGCCTACCCAGCTATAGACTTTTAACCAGCCCTAATGTGACTGAACTGGGGTCTGGGCATTAGCTGTGCTATGTTATTCTACCTTAAAAGGTCCTGCACATACTGCCCACTGTCATACCTTCCGCACTTTGGTGGAATAAATTGCCTGCTGTTATATCCTCTGACCTCCTCTCCTGCATATACTGCCTATTGTCATGCCCCCACATCCTCTCCTGCATATACTGCCAACTGTCATACCCTTCACACTCCTCTCCTGTATATACTGTCTATTGTCACACCCTCCACACTCCTCTCCTGTATATACTGCCTACTGTCATACCCTCCACACTCCTCTCCTGTATATACTGCCTATTGTCATGCCCTTCACACTCCTCTTCTGTTTATACTGCCTACTGTCATACCCTCCACACTCCTCTCCTGTATATACTGCCTACTGTCTTACCCTCCACACTCCTCTCCTGTATATACTGCCTACTGTCATACCCTCCACACTCCTCTCCTGTATATACTGCCTACTGTCATACCCTCCACACTCTTCTTCTGTATATACTGCCTACCATCATACGCCCCCCCCCCCACACTCCTCTCCTGCATACCTTTTGTCATGCCCCCACACTCCTCTCCTGCATATACTGCCTACTGTCATACCCCCCACACTCCTCTCCCGTATATACTGCCTAATGTCATACCCTCCACACTCCTCTCCTGTATATACTGCCTACCAGTCCCGGCCCGTCTATTAGGGGCGCATATAATTCCTGCTGTCCAGGGCAGGACTTAGGGTGGTGGGGGCCCCTGGGCTTGAGTGTTGAAGGGGCCCCCTGGAGCCGAGAATTGGGGGGGATCGAAGTTGTTGAGCGGGGGGGGGGGCGAATTGAAGTTGTTGAGCGGGGGGGGAGCGCATTAAAGTTGTTGAGCGGGGGGGGATTTTGCAGTTGTTGAGGGGGGGAGTGCCTCTCACCTGTGCCAACAACCGGGGCCACAGACTGTCATTAGCCCGGCTGTCGGCTTTCTTCCCTTCAGCAGCCACAGTCCTCCACACACCACTCCGGTTCCTCCTGCTTCCGTGCTGCCTCCTCTTGCAGTGCGGGAAAATTAACCCTTTTGCGGGAATGCGGGAAGAAGCTGTCTGTGCGGGAAAGTCCCACAGAATCCGTGCGTGTTGGGAGGTATGCGCAGGGCCGCCATCAGGAATTTTGGGGCCCCTTGCACAGCTTAAGGCATGGGCCCCCTGAAGCAGAGAACCTAGGGGGGGTGGGGGTGCTGTCGCCTGAAATTGAGAAGGGTGGGGGCTGCCGCAAATTGAGAAGCCTTTACAAAAAAAAGAAGAAATAAAGAAGAAAACAAATATATATATATATATATATAAAAAAGGGGGGTAGCCATCCGGGGCCCTGGGGACCTCTGGGCCTTTTAATAAAAAGAAAAAATAAACCTCTGGGCCCTTTAATAATAAAAAAAAAACATTTATAAAAAATACATAAAAAAAGGGAGGTTGCCATCCGGGCCCCTGGGAACCTCTGGGCATTTTAATAAAAAATAAAAAAATAAACATTTATAAAAAAAATAAAAAAAGAGGGGTTGCCACATGGGGCCCTGGGGACCTCTGAGCCCTTTAATAATAAAAAAAAAATATATATATATATATATATATATATATATACAGTGGGGATCGAAAGTTTGGGCACCCCAGGTAAAAATTTGTATTAATGTGCATAACGAAGCCAAGGAAAGATGGAAAAATCTCCAAAAGGCATCAAATTACAGATTAGACATTCTTATAATATGTCAAAAAAAGTTAGATTTTGTTTCCATCATTTACACTTTCAAAATTACAGAAAACAAAAAAATGGCATCTGCAAAAGTTTGGGCACCCTGCAGAGTTAATATCTTGTACTGCCCCCTTTGGCAAGTATCACAGCTCGTAAACGCTTTTTGTAGCCAGCCAAGAGTCTTTCAATTCTTGTTTGAGGGATCTTTGCCCATTCTTCCTTACAAAAGTCTTTCAGTTCTTTGAGATCTCTGGGCTGTCTGTCACGCACTGCTCTTTTAAGGTCTATCCATAGATTTTCAATTATGTTGAGGTCAGGAGATTGTGAAGGCCATGGCAAAACCTTCAGTTTACGCCTCTTGATGTAATCCCCCATGGATTTTCAGGTGTGTTTAGGATCATTATCCATTTGTAGAAGCCATCCTCTCTTTAACTTCAGCTTTTTCACAGATGGCATCAAGTTACCATCCAAAATTTGCTGAAATTTTATTGAATCCATTTTTCCTTCTACTCGTGAAATTTTCCCTGTGCCACTGGCTGCAATACAACCCCAAAGCATGATTGATCCACCCCCATGCTTCACAGTTGGACAGAGGTTCTTTTCATTAAATTCTGTGCTCTTTCTTCTCCAAACGTCCCTTTGCTCATTCCGGACAAAAAATACTATTTTAACCTCATCGGTCCACAGAACTTGTTTCCAAAATGCATCAGGCCTGTCTATATGTTCATTTGCGAAGTTCAAACGCTGATTTTTGTGGTGAGGACGTAGAAGAGGTTTTCTTCTGATGACTCTTCCATGAAGACCATATTTGTACAAGTATCTCTTTATAGTGGAATAGTGTACCACAACTCCAGTGTCTGCCAGATCTTTCTGGAGGGATCGTGCCGTCAAACGTGGGTTTTGAATTGCTTTTCTCACAATCCTGCGAGCTGTTCTGTCTATTTGTCTTGGTCTTCCAGATCTTGCTTTAACTTCCACTGTTCCTGATGACTGTCATTTATTAACTACATTCCGAACAGAGGATATTGACATCTGAAAACGCTTTGCTATCTTCTTATAGCCTTCTCCAGCTTTGTGAGCGTCAACTTTTTTCAGTTTCAATTTTCTAGACAACTGCTTAGAAGAACCCATGGTGCTGATTGTTGGGGGAGGGTCAGATGAGTCTGGCCATTTAAAACCTTTGAGATTGACATCACCTGGTCTTCCCAGACGATGATTGAGAACAATCCATTACACTGGCAGATCTCAGTTTTGCAAAGGGGGTGCAGTGCATGCTATAAATTCTGCAGGGTGCCCAAACTTTTGCAGACGCCATTTTTTTGTTTTCTGTAATTTTGAAAGTGTAAATGATGGAAATAAAATATAACTTTTTTTGACATATTATAAGAATGTCTAATCTGTAATTTGATGCCTTTTGGAGATTTATCCATCTTTCCTTGGCCTCGTTATGCACATTAATACAAATTTCTACCTGGGGTGCCCAAACTTTCGATCCCCACTGTATATAAAAAAATAAAAAAGGTGGGTTGCCATCCGGGGGCCGTGGAGACCCCTGAGCCCTTTAATAATAATAATAATAATAATACTATATATATATATATATTATTATTATTATTAAAGGGCCCAGGGGTCTCCAGGGCCCCGGACGGCAACCCCCCTTTTTTTTATTTATTTTTTGTAAAAAAATGTTTTTTTTATATATATTTTTTATTTTTATATATATATATTATTATATATATAAAAATAAAAAATATATAAAAAAAACATTTTTTTACAAAAAATAAATAAATTAAATAAAAATAAATAAAAAAAATAAATAAAAAAGGGGGGGTTGCCGTCCAGGGCCCTGGGGGGCTCCGGGCCCCTGGGGACCTCTGGACCCCTAAAAAAAAAAAAAAAAAAAAAAAAAAATTTTTTTTTTTTTTTTTTTTTTTAGGGGGCCCCCTATTGGGTGGGGCCCCTGGGCTTGAGCCCAGTCAAGCCCAATGGTAAGTCCGGCCCTGCTGCTGTCGTACCCTCTGCTCTCCTTTCTTGTACATTCTGCCCGTTGCCATACCCTTGGCTCACCTCTTTTGCACAACTGGCCCCTGTCATATCTTCTGGCACTCCTTTCTTGCACACAGGAAAACTTAAATCTCCTTTTTTCACTACAAAATTGTACACATTGTTTCTACTTGTTATTGACACTTTTGTATATAAAAAACATTTCTACAGCATTGTTTGTAATATGCCCAACTTTGCTTACTTTGGAACAGGCGCACTTTTGCTAGTCTGCCTTAGAAGGTCTTTACTGCGTTCTTCCATTGTGATGAAAATCTCTGGGATTTGTTTATAACTGTTTAAGAGCTGAATTTTATTATAACCTCAGCCTGAACTTTGTACTGAACAGCAAGCTTCAGTAAATGTGTAATACAAGAGCACAACAGAGCACGTCATTGAACGCTACCACCATGGAGAACCTTATTTGATATAATATTATTCATACCTACAGCATATATTTTATATATATATATATATTATTGAAATAAACAAAGATATTGATTTTATGCTAACTGTCTAAGCTTCTGAAGTCCTTGGAAATTTCTGATCTCTGAAAAAAAGTTAGATTTTTATTGGGCATAATGATTAAACTGGAGAAAAGGAAATGAAAACACAAGTTGTTGCTGATCTAGCCCAATAAGCTAACTAATGTCGCGTACACACGACCGTTTTTTTTGGGTTCTAAAAAAATTAGTTTTTAAGGGTCTAGAAAAAATTAAGTTTTCTCAACCCGACCATTAAAACGTCCTTGCCTACACACGATCGTGAAAAAAAAAAATGCTCTAGCAAAGCGCGGTGAGTGTGATGTACTACACGTACGACGGCACTATAAAGGGTAAGTTCCATTCGGATGGCGCCACCCTTGGGGCTGCTTTTGCTGATTTTGTGTTAGTAAAAGACGATTCGCGCTTTTCAGTCTGTTACAGCGTGATGAATGTGCTTACTCCATTACGAACGCTCGTTTTACCAGAATGAGCGCTCCCGTCTCATAACTTGCTTCTGAGCATGCAAGTTTTTTTCACGTTGTTAAAGCGCACACATGACCATTTTTTACAACCTTAAAAACGTAATGAAAAAATAGAGCATGTTCGAAATTTTGAATGGCCATTTTTTAGATCGTGAAAAATGCTCTGGAGCCCACACACGATCGTTTTTAATGACATAAAAAAAAAACTTCATTTTTTAGAACCCGAAAAACGGTCGTAACCAAGCCAACCTTATTTTTAAGCCTATTAGAGCTTCTGGCTCTAATCACAAGCATCCCCCCCCCCCCCCCCCATGGATGGGCCGCCACTGCTCCAGAGATTTCTAGAGGTTCCTTGAGCAATGAACAATTTCCCACTGACACCAATAAGTTCCCACTGACACCATTGATCTTTTTAGCTATCTGAAAGGGTATAATTCCTCCCAATGACCACAAGTGTAAGGAGCATTCTTCCCACTGACCATCACACTAGTGTACCATGAGTTGTACATATAGTAATTTGTAGCAGGGGTTCTCTGAGATCTGAAAATTATTTCAAGGGTTCCTCTGTGTTGAAAAGGTTAGGGGCTGGTTCAGACCAAGGATGGGCTCAGGCGTGTTCACAACTCCACTTGCACCCACCAAGAAGCTGGCACTGCGCAGCGCTAATTACCGGTAATGAGAAATTTCCCAATCTGTGCAGCCGTGGATCGGGTAATGTCTCACTGCATGTGGTTAGCGCTGCGCAGTGTCAGCTTCCTAACGGGCTCAGGCTTGTGGAGTTGCAAACATGCCTGAGCCCATCCTTAGTTCACACCTATGCATTTTTTATTGCATTTTCAGTTTTGCAGAAACACTACAGTCCATTTACCATGGTTTCCTATGTGTCAAGCTTTTATGGAAAGGGCCAGGGACTTTTTTCTGTTTTTTGGTTCCATAGACTTCAATGGATCAAAAACGTGTATTGAAAAATGCAAAATAATTGCTAAGTCTTGGAAGTCCCCCACTGTCCCCTTTTATCTTTTGAAGTCTAAACTATCTTGGATTATGGTGAACGAGAGAATGTCGGCCATTTTGAACGACAAAGTCATGGTGTTTGACAAAGCGTGGGATCCCTGGATCACCTACCTTACAAATGTACATTGATCTGCACCAACACAAGGGCTTTTTCTTTTCTTTTTTCTTTGGTCGAGGTAGGAATGCACCACCCTTTCTTTTTCTCTCTCCTTTTTTCCCTTTTTTATCTTTCTTTCTTTACTTTCTTCCCCCTTCTTTGCTTTTCTATTGTTACTTCCCTTTGTTATATTACTTAATCAGCTATGGTTTGTTATTGTCTGCTGGCCCATTGGGTCTAGACAGTGCTCCAAATGGATGACCCTAAGCTGGGTCTGAATTTAATCCTGTTGAGAGATAGTTGTAGTAGGAGCACCCAAGGACATAAGATGTGCTAACGTTGTGTCTGTATTTGCAATAACTTGTATCTGTATGTTAGTCCTCGTGACAATGACGAAGACTATTTCCCCCCCCCCCCCTCTTTTTTTTTGTATACCCTCTTTATTTGTAAAACTCAATTAAAATATTGGAAACGAAAAATGCAAAATGCACCTGAATATGCCAACTGCAACCTGCATAGTTGTGAACCAAGCCTTAGAAAGGCTGGTCCATAGCAATTCATAATAATTGAGCACACAGTCAGCTGTGACAAGAACAAATGCATCAACTCAACAGCAAAGCATCCCTAATGGCTCATACACACTATAAGAAAATCAGACAAACATTTTTGTCCGAAGAACGTACGATTCTTATGCTGCGTACACACGATCATTTTTCGGGTTCAAAAAAATTACGTTTTTCAGGCTCTAGAAAAAACAAAGTTTTTTTCAACTTGATCATTAAAACGGCCTTGCCTACACACGATCGTGAAAAAAAATGCTCTAGCAAAGCGCGGTGACGCACAACGCGTACGACAGCACTATAAAGGGGAAGTTCCATGCGGATGGCGCCACCCTTGGGGCACAATAAAGGGGAAGTTTCACGCGGATAGCGCCACCTATGGGACTGCTTTAGCTGATTTTGTGTTAGTAAAAGACAATTTGCGCTTTTCTGTCTGTTACAGCGTGATGAATGTGCTTACTCCATTACGAACTGTAGTTTTACCAGAACGAGCGCTCGTTAAAGCCCACACATGACCATTTTTTAGAACCCCAAAAAAACGACAACGTTAAAAACGTTGTTAAAAATTAGAGCATGTTTTAAAAAAAAATTGGCCATTTTTTGAACCCGAAAAATGCTCTGAAGCCCAAACACGATCGGTTTTAATGACATAAAAACGTCATTTTTTAGAACCCAAAAAAATGATCGTGTGTACGCGGCATTAGGTTTAGGATCGAACAATTTTGTGATAGTGTGTACACAACACCCGCTTCCGACCAAACAAAAATTTCCAAAGGGTCAAACTCCAAATTTCTCGTACGGGAACCAAACGTACAATTTTAATTTAATGTGTACCATTTTCCTATGAGAAAAATCTGAAATGATGCATCAATAGAAATAATAAACAAACGAAAAAAATTAAAAACCTTTGTCATATGAGAATTTTCATACATTATTTTCTTTTTGGAAGTGCTGTGAAACAATGAGGAAAATAGGACGATCATTCGCCAAATTTTCTTATAGTGTGTACCCCACTTAAGGGTCCATGTACAGTGGCTTAAAAATCGCTGCTTCTACAGGAGTTGTTCTGCCTTTATAAAATGTATGATTTAAATCAAGCCTTTTTAATAGTGATTTAAAATCATAATTTTAATCGTGATTTAAATCGACTTGATTTAAATACAAAAGGACATCATCACTCAGATCTGTCTAGGGTAGTGCCTGGCTGGGTCCTCTCATGGGCCTCCAGTCAGCTGCAGATCCCTTCACCTCCCACAGTGCCTTTCAGCTCCCATAGTGCTACCCAACCTCCTATAATGGCACACAGTGTCCCGACTTCCCAGGTTCTCTTAAAGTTCCATAGTGCTCCCCCCCCCCCCCCCCCCTCCAAGCTCCAATAGTGCTGCTTGAAGTCCCATGGTACCCATCAGTCTGCTGCAGAACCTCTAGTCCTTAATAGTTCCCTCCAACAGTGTCCCACAGTGCCCCCCAACCTCCCCCCAGTGCCCCGCAACCTTCTCCAGAAACCTCATCTCCTACAGGGCCACCAAGTCTGCTGCAGCGTCCCCTTACTCATCCCCCCCACAGTCACAACCAGCCCCATCCAGAGCCTTCCAACTTTTCAATACATGTTTTGCATTTCCAATTTTTTTCTTGTAGGAGTATAAACTCAATTATTTTACTTTTGGGGCATGCAAGGTTTTGGAAAAAGTTGAGAACTACTGGTCTTATGCACCATGGTCGCTACATACTGTATATAATGTGTATGTCAATTATATATTCGTTGTATTATAAAGCTGTCTGGAGACAAAGGGCCTGTGTGGACAGCTTTTGTATCAGTTGTGTTTTACATTTCCGTATCAGTCTATGGAATTGCAAAACATTCTTTAAGCAAGTTAATTGCAAGTCAGAAGGAGCTCAACTGCAGGTCAAATTCACCAGTCACTAAATTTAGTAGAATCTCAATCTGATCTCAAACATGCCATCGACATCAGCCCTTAAAGGGGGTTGAAAAAGGTACAATTTTTTTTCCTAAATAGCTTCCTTTACCTTAGTGCAGTCCTCCTTCACTTACCTCATCCTTCGATTTTGCTTTTAAATGTCCTTATTTCTTCTGAGAAATCCTCACTTCCTGTTCTTCTGTCTGTAACTACACACTGTAATGCAAGTCTTTCTTCCTGGTGTGGAGTGTCGTGCTCGCCCCCTCCCTTGGACTACGGGAGAGTCAGGACGCTCTCTACGTTGCAGATAGAGAAAGGAGCTGTGTGTTAGTGGGCGTCCTGACTCTCCTGTAGTCCAAGGGTCACTCCACACCAGGGAGAAAGCCTTGCATTACTGTGTGGAGTTACAGACAGAAGAACAGGAAGTGAGGATTTCTCAGAAGAAATAAGGACATTTAAAAGCAAAATCGAGGGATGAGGTAAGTGAAGGAGGACTGCACTAAGGTAAAGGAAGATATTTAGGGAAAAAAATTGAACCTTTACAACCCCTTTAAGAGGTTGGCTTGACATGCTGGCATGATGTGAACATCCTACGCAAAATGCTCAGGCACAGCCTGCATAAAACTGTCTGAAAGTGTGCATTTATACCTAGGAATATGGGACGGAGACATCCTGAGCAGACTTGTCTCAAAGAGACAACGGCATCTGGGCAATGTTTTTTTTTCTATCCAGTGGTTTCCTCCCATGAAGCTTGCCAGCGTTCATCCTTTAAGAAATGAGACTAGGTCTGGCTAAACATCTCATATTAGCCGGCACCTAGTGATGAAATGCTAATTTCTCATCATTCCTTCACTAAAGATGGACATAACTAAATATGTGAAGTCAACAAGACAAGAGACGGCATGCATCTCTCTACAAATGCTTTCGACTTGTGCCATGGTCCAATTCCACAGGTCTGAGACCAGCTGCTAAACAGTGCCCACAACCCTGTTGAGAAATCAGACATTCTGTAGCTCAACAGAATCCTAGAACAAACATCACTTAGTCATGAGGCAATCTGTACAGAATGCCATAATGATGTTACAAGGAACTTGTTGTACTAGCAGGAAAATATGACCTGGCTGGGTTTTCATTTTGTGCATATACAGTATAGGCTATTTTTACTGCACTGCCACCAATGATGGGGTCTTCGTAGTCATAGAGATGTAAGATAAAATAATTGGTTAATATTTGATATGACCTGTGCTCAGGAAGGTGCCTTCAGTATTTAGGAGATGCAGGAGACTAAAACCATCCAGGTTTTCCTATTTCTTTTTCATGTTTTTTTTTGGTAAAAGCTCTGTGCTTGAGGTCCTAGGTCCACGGTGTGCAGTGGGATACACAGGGATCCAATACTCACAGAAATGTATACATTCTGCAGGAGACTGTACAGTGCCTTGAAAAAGTATTCATACCCCCTGAAATTTTCCACATTTTATCATGTTACAACCAAAAACGTAAACGTATTTTATTGGGATTTTATGTGCTAGACCAACACAAAGTGGCACATAATTGTGAAGTGAAAGGAAAATGATTTTCCAATTGTACAAATCAATACCGTATTTATCGGCGTATACTGAAAATTTTCAGGGCAAAATCGTGGGTGCGCTGTATACGCCGATACCCGCTTTCCCGCGCCGAGTTTGAATACTGCACCGACATATACCGAGCGCAGTACACTCGGGTATAGTCGGCCAGTCTCGGCTCCTTCCGCGCTCACGTCCTGGACGTACAGGACGTGAGCGCGAGAGTTGCCGAGCCTGCCCGACAATACACAAGTGTACTGCGCTCTGTATATGTCGGCGCAGTATTCAAACTCGGCGCGGGAAACGAGCGGAGAGGACGCGAGGACGCCGCAGAAGGACGCCGGACCCGACGAAGAGGACACCCGAAGCCCGCAGACGGACCCCGGACCCGACGAAGAGGACACCTGAAGCCGCAGAAGGACGCCGGACCCGACGAAGAGGACACCCGAAGCCGCAGACGGACGAGGCCGCTGATGGACGCCGCGCAAGACACCAAAACTGTAAGTACAAAAAAAACTTTTTTTCCACAGGATTCGGGCAACTTTAGGGGTGCGTGGTATACGCGGGAGCGCGTTATACCGCGATAAATACGGTATGTGAAAAGTTCTTCATCCAATGCTCTCCATCCAATCTGACAGAGCTTGAGCTATTTTCCAAAAGAAGAATGGGCGAAAATTTCACTCTCTAGATGTGCAAAGCTGGTAGAGATATACCCAAAAAGACTTAAAGCGGAGGTTCACCCTAAAAAAATGATCTACCATCCCATCCAGCATACTTGCGTCAGCTACAGTATGCTTTTTTTTTTTCCGCTGCACTTACCGTTTAATCGTTGATTTTCTTTTCTTCTTCCCGCGTGTGAATAGGCGTTCCTATGAAGGGGCTTAGATGATTGACGTGCGGCTACAGCGTGTCACGCTTTCCGAAAATAGCCGGACTAGGACTCAACTCTTCACGGCGCTATACGGTGCCTGCGCACAGACTAGGAGCGGACTGCGCAGGTGCCGTATATAGCCGAGTCCTAGGTCAGTTATTTTCGGAAAGCGTGACGCGCTGTAGCCGCACGTCAATCATCTACGCCCCTTCATAGGAACGCCTATTCCCCTCGGGGAGAAGAAAAGAAAATCAACGATTAAATGGTAAGTACAGCGGAAAAAAAAAAAAAAAGCATACTGTAGCTGACGCAAGTATGCTGGATGGGATGGTAGATAATTTTTTTAGGGTGAACCTCCGCTTTAAAGGGGTTGTAGAGGAAATGTTTTTTTTCCCTAAATAGCTTCCTTTACCTTAGAGCAGTCCTCCTTCACTTACCTCATCCCTCGATTTTGATTTTAAATGTCTTTATTTCTTCTGAGAAATCCTCACTTCCTGTTCTTCTGTCTGTAACTACACACAGTAATGCGAGGCTTTCTCCCTGGTGTGGAGAAAGCCACTTGAGGGGGGAGGGGGCGAGCAGGAGTGCGAGGACGCCCACTAACACACAGCTGCTTTCTCTATCTGCAAAGTAGAGAGTGTCCTGACCCTCCTGCTCGCCCCCTCCCCCCTCAAGAGCCTTTCTCCACACCAGGGAGAAAGCCTTGCATTACTGTGTGTAGTTACAGACAGAAGAACAGGAAGTGAGTATTTCTCAGAAGAAATAAGGACATTTCAAAGCAAAATGGAAGGATGAGGTAAGTGAAGGAGGACTGCATCAAGGTAAAGGAAGCTATTTAGGGGGGAAAAAAATTACCTTTACAACCCCTTTAAGCCCTGTACACACGACCGGGATTCCCGGGGGTATAAAGTCCGCCGGGAATACCAACGGGAAAACCGAGAACCTGCTTGGTGACTTTCCCCGTGTACACACCAGAGGTTTTCCTGTCGGGAAAACTGTGGGGAGAGCTTTGGCCAAGAATCCCGGCCGTGTGTATGCTCCCTCGCAGTGTTTCCCCATAGGAAAACTGCCGGGTATAAAACCGCCGGGATTCCCGGCGGGAAAATAGAGAGCAGGTTCTCAATTTTCCCACCGGGATTCCCGGCAGTATTCCTGTCGGGAAAACTGCGAGGAAGCATACACACGTCTGGTTTTCCCAGCCAAAAGCTCTCTTGGCAGTGTACAGAGTCGTGTGTACAGAGCTTGACAGCTGTAATTGCAGTGAAAGGTGGTTCTACAAAGTATTGACTCAGGGGGGCTGAGAACAAATGCAGCCCACACTTTTCAGATATTTGTTAAAAAATTTGGAAGACTATTTATCATTTTTTTCCTTCCACTTCACAATTATGTGCCACTTTATGTTGGTCTATCACATAAAATCCAAATAAAATATGGACAATTTCAAGGGGTATGAATACTTTTTCAAGGCACTGTAGGTCCTGAACAGAGCATTATGCCCTTTGCTTTGCAAAGAAGAATGGGCAAAAATGTCACTCTCTAGATGTGCAAAATAGCTCAAGCTCTGTCAGATTGGATTGAGAGCGTCTGCAATTTTCAAGTCTTGCCACAGACAGAAAATTGTCTGTTTTTTTTGTTTATAGCGCAAAAAAAAAAAAAAGCAGTGGTGATAAAATACCACCAAAAGAACGGGTATTTGGGCACAGCGTTGCATGACCGTGCAATCGTCAGTTAAAGTAACACATGCCGTATTGCAAAAAATGGCCTGGTCATATGGAGGGTAAAGTGGTATCATCTCAGATGAATTAGCATCAAATAAGCTATTTATTAACTCTTTCAAACACAATTTTAAATTTACACGTATTTGTTATTAAGGGCCATATTCCCGTAGATTTCCGGCGGGCGTCGCGTAAGCCATTTACACTACGCCGCCCCAACCTACAGGAGCAAGTGCTGTATTCCCCAAACACTTGCTCCGTAGTTTGGGGCGGCGTAGTGTAAAAGGCCCGGCGTATCCCCGCGTATTTCAAAGGGGGCGGCTTATATTTAAATTAAGCGCGCCCCCGTTTCGATCGAACTGCGCATGCGCCGGGCTAAAAATAGCCCAGTGCGCATTCTCCAGTTCTCGGCGGAAAACGTCAATGACGCCGACGTGTGCGTCATTGACGTAAAGTCGTATTCAAGAACGACTTAGTAAAACGACGTACCCGACGGGAAAAGACGACGCGGACCCGACGCCATACTTAACATGGCATGCGTGGGACTGGCGTAAGGTTACCCCTCATTTAGCAGGGGTAACCTTACGCAAACGACGTTAGCGACGGTTACGCGACGCGATTGCGTTCGGGAATCGGCGTATCAGGCTCATTTGCATAAACAAATGAGACCTGAACGTAAACGCCACCTAGCGGCCGGCGGCGAATTACATTTAGGATCCGACAGTGTAAGTGACTTACACTAGTCGAATCCTAGCCTAAATCCGGCGTATCTTGTTTTGTGAATACAAAATAATGATACGCCGGCGGGAAATTCGATTTACGCCGGTGTATCATTAGATACACCGGCGTAACTTGTTTGAGAATATGGCCCAAAGTCTTTAAATGGTTGAGCTACCTGAGCTGCAGCAAAAAAATTATAATATACATGGTATAATCTACTGTAAATGGAGCATTGTATATGTGTACATACTGACACATGGCTTTTCATTTTTCTTTTAAGGAAACGTTCACTTTTCTTTTCCTGCAGTACTCATGACAGCGGAGTTCTTCATTACCCAACAATACACACTAACCACAGTATTTGTACGCGCCTGCTACCACCAGTGTGACATGCGTCAATGTTTTTCATTCGTTACAGTAAGTGTACGGTCGATACCTTATAACTAGCATGTACCAGAGAAATCCCTGAACGTTCCTGTGTCTCTAGATGGAGGCTGAGCAAGCTGGTCAGCTGGTCTCACTACGTTTGCCCTGTGAACATCTGCACAGACGACCTCTGAGTGATGTGCGATAATCTCAGGAGGCCACACAACAGTGTGCGCCTACAAGAAATCCTCCTGCTGTGTACATGTGAATAGGGAAAATGTGTCCCAACCAAAGACACGTCAGACTCAGAAGAGGGCCCACGGTCATAAAATTGCTGCTGTGAACATGTGATTTTTGGGGTTTTTACAGCTTTCGCAATAGAACTCACAGCCCATGTGCAAAAATATGACAGATCTAATAAAATAATAAAACTTTTATTTAACCCCCTTGCTGCTGAGAACTTTTAGCAGTCACTTCCTAACTTGTTGCTACCTTGTTCAAAAAAATAAAACTTATTGGGAGATTTTAAAGGGGTTGTAAAAGGTACAATTTTTTCCCCCCTAAATAGCTTCCTTTACCCTAGTGCAGTCCTCCTTCACTTACCTCATCCTTCAATTTTGCTTTTAAATGTCCTTATTTATTCTGAGAAATCCTCACTTCCTGTTCTTCTGTCTGTAACTACAAACAGTAATGCGAGGCTTTCTCCCTGGTGTGGAGAAAGCCTCTTGAGGGTGGAGGGGCGAGCAGGAGTGTCAGGACGCCCACTAACACACAGCTCCTTTCTCTATCTGCAAAGTAGAGAGTGTCCTGACTTGCCTGGTTGCCCCCTCCCCCCTCAAGAGGCTTTCTCGACACCAGGGAGAAAGCCTCGCATTACGATGTGTAGTTACAGACAGAAGAACAGGAAGTGAGGATTTCTCAGAAGAAATAAGGACATTTAAAAGCAAAATCGAAGGATAAGGTAAGTGAAGGAGGACTGCACTAAGTTAAAGGAAGCTATTTAGGGGGGGAAAATTACCTTTACAACCCCTTTAAGTTCTTCAGAAGGAAAACCTAAAGGTGAAATACCCATCTTTTTTCACTCTGTCCTATCCTTTGGAATGCTGAATTCCAGGTATGGCTATTTTACATAGTTACATCGGTCCAGCTTGAACCAATATAAGAATGAACGTGCCATACCTGGTTGATCCAGGTGCCATACCTGGATGGATGTTGGAAATCACTGTAGTAGGCACCAGGGGCAAACTGACAACTCATGGGGCCCCCGTGCAATAGGAGATTATGGGGCCCCAGGCAATAGGAGACTATGGAGCCCCAGGCAATAGGAGATTATGGGGCCCCAGGCAATAGGAGATTATGGGGCCCCGGGGCAATAGGAGATTATGGGGCCACACAGTATACACACACACACACACACATACAGTATACATACACAGTATACACACACACAGTATACACACACACAGTATACATACACACAGAATACACATACACACACTGAAAAGGTACTGGAGAGGCGGGGCAGCTATAATCTTGGGATTTAAAAAAAAATAGATTTTTACATACTGTCTCTGGTTTTACTGAGGCTGGCAACCCTGAAGGGGGCCCCCTAGTGGCATGGGTCCCTCGGGCAGTGCCCGAGATTCCGAATGGTCAGTTCGTCCCTGGTAAGCACCATGTCTACACTAATTGCTACTGGCTTCCAGGTCTTGTATCGAATGCCTGTCCTACTGCTTAGTGAACACAGAAAGTCGCCTACTCAGCACTGCCGCCATTCAGAGAACACTTTGCATTTTGTCAATGAATGCAAAGCATTCTCTATTTAGAAGAGTTGAAGATTGTGACATCTCTTTGCCTCTTCACCTTGTCCAAACAAAGAATGCCTTGCATTTATTGAGAAAAATACAAACTGTCCTGCGAATGGCGTCTGTGTCAAGCGAGTGACCTCTGGTGTTTAATAAGCAACAGGGCAGACGCTCAGCACAGGACCCAGAAGCCAGTGGCAACCACTGTAGTAGAGGTGCCTACTAAAGTGATTTCCAGCTTTCATGGGAACGGCCAGTTATGGCACATACATACTTTCATTGGTCCAAGCTGGGTCAAAGTAACTATGTAAAAATACCTGGAATTCAGCTTTAAAGCCTTACTTTGTCCCCAAATTTCCCAGTTGTCCCCAGTTTTGCATGGGAAGTGATGGTTCGGCAATCATGTGAAACTAAAATAACACTGACACCACTGAAGGGGTATCACCATCATTTTCTTGTGGACCATCAATGGTCCAAGGACAACTGGTTGGTGACTGCTATACTAGAGATATCTTCAAAGTGAGAGGAAATCCCACTTCTGCAAGCTGTCACCGGGCCGGGGGTTCCCATTTGAAGATTCCCACTCTACTCCTGTCCCAGTGACATTTGTACATTTTAAGATTTCCCTCATCTTTATTCACTTATGGCAATGTACATCAGGACAGAAAATGAATCTCCAAAACAAGGGATACTGTATACTTTAATACCCTGACACAGATTGCATCTAAAAGCTGGAGTGCCACTTTAAATTACAGGTATGTAGTAATTTTGTTGCCGAACAGATTTCTCCCTGGCAGTCAGGCACCTTGCATTTTCATAATGATTGATCATCAATAGCTGTCTATGTATTTTGCTCAGTAAAAATATCCTATTGTGATGGTGTATCACTGTTGTGTCCACAGACAAGGTGTGGTGAAGGATTTCTCCTTACATTGAATGTTGACACACTATATCATGGCATTGCTGCATTCCAGGCATGGAGCCAAGACAAATGATCTATAGGTGTGTAACATTGTCCCCTGTGTACACATCCACTTTCCAGTGACATCAAGAAACAGAACAAAATGCGCACTTATTCATCAGATACTAATTCCATTGCAATGCCTATACTGCCTGCAATAGAAATGTCCAGAGGATTCAAATGAAGAGATTTAACATTATTCTTTGTATAGTCCACCCACACATTTTCATTAAAAACAACCTAATTTAGAGCTCAGACTGCCAAAAAGAGACTTCGGAGATCCTGAACAAAGCATAATCCCAGGACCTAACCTTTTTTTAAAAATAAAACCAAATATGAAAAAATAATTTTAATTCAATGGAACACTATAATAAACTACTTCCACTGCAAAGTTATTTCAGTAGGCGATTCTCCTGGTGAAACGACTTTGCTAGTGTTGCAAGGCGCTAAAATGCATGTGTCCAACTTATCCATAAGGAAAATAGTGTCTATTTCTTATAGAGCTGGGCGATTTTTTCCCCTAAAAAAATCTGCAATTTATTTATAAAAAACTTGATTTACGATTCAAATCGTTATTTTTTTTGTGCCGGTCCTGTGGGGGGTCTGCTGGCAGGAGTTTTTAGGTGAGGCAGCGGCTTTGGCCTAGTCCGCGACGGCCGGCCTCGCGACCCTTTCCCGGAATCGCGGCTGACTGACTTCTCCCCTGCACACCCCGGAGAGGCTATCAAGACAAGAGAGACACAGGAGTGTCGTTTATTCTTAGCACCGGTCCTGGGGAAAATAAAAATAAAAAAAATAGATTTTTTCGAAAATATGAATCGATTTGACCTACCAACTCGATTTTTAAGCCCGATGTTCTTATCTCAGTGCTGCAGTGCGTTTGAAAAATACGATATGTCCATTTTTTTCTGTGCTTTAGTGCAGTGGTCATCAACCCTGTCCTGCAGGGCCCACTAACAGGCCAGGTTTTATGTATTACCTTGGGGAGATGCAGTCTAGAATACTGCAATCACTGAGGAGCAAATGATATCAGCTGTGATGTATTTCCGTTATCTTGCAAACCTGGCCTGTTAGTGGGCCCTGCAGGACAGGGTTGATGACCACTGCTTTAGTGCACTGGGAGGAATAGAGTCAATAATTGTGCATCACAATGTATATAACATGCACATCAAAATGCATATAAAATATGTACTTTGATGCTTTGGTAAAATGTATTAACAAGCCTGCACTCTGTACGTAAGGCACACCTGAACCCTGCACTCTGTACGTAAGGCACACCTGAACCCTGCACTCTGTACGTAAGGCACACCTGAACCCTGCACTCTGTACGTAGGGCACACCTGAACCCTGCACTCTGTAAGTAGGGCACACCTGAACCCTGCACTCTGTAAGAAGGGCACACCTGAACCCTGCACTCTGTACGTAAGGCACACCTGAACCCTGCACTCTGTACGTAAGGCACACCTGAACCCTGCACTCTGTACGTAAGGCACACCTGAACCCTGCACTCTGTACGTAGGGCACACCTGAACCCTGCACTCTGTAAGTAGGGCACACCTGAACCCTGCACTCTGTACGTAGGGCACACCTGAACCCTGCACTCTGTACGTAGGGCACACCTGAACCCTGCACTCTGTACGTAGGGCACACCTGAACCCTGCACTCTGTACGTAGGGCACACCTGAACCCTGCACTCTGTACGTAAGGCACACCTGAACCCTGCACTCTGTAAGTAGGGCACACCTGAACCCTGCACTCTGTAAGTAGGGCACACCTGAACCCTGCACTCTGTACGTAGGGCACACCTGAACCCTGCACTCTGTAAGTAGGGCACACCTGAACCCTGCACTCTGTACGTAGGGCACACCTTAACTGTGCACTCTGTGCATAGGGCACCCCTGAAACTACACTCTGTACAAAGCACATCCCTTAACTCTGCACAAAAATGTGCATTAATGAGCGCACCTAATCACTCTGTATAAATGGGCCCTTTGGGAGCAATCAGAGCACAGCAGGAAAAGCAATCAAACTCCAATTTTTGACAGTCAAGTGTAGAAGGACTCTCAGTATGTCGGCCATACATAGATCAAAAATCTGCCAGTTCAGCAGGAGGGTATGGGCAGGGTGGTATTACAAAAGTTGATCGACTTCTATACAACTGTCCTGTTTTGTTGATGCTTATTCAGCGCTGCAGCACCGATCAGTGTATTCTGATGGCAGTGAAGTCTCCCCACTGCCATAATGCAATAGCTCAGCGGGAGGATTCCCCTATCCACATTAAGTCTCCATGCACGTTAGCAGTTTTTCTAAGCTCAAAAAATGCTAGAGAAAAAGCACTGGATGAAAAATGCTAATAATAGCGTTTTTTTTGCCGGCTTGTAGTAGTGCTTTAGTATTTTTACAGTACACGAACAAAAAAAAATAAAAAAACGCTCCAAAAAAGCTGTTAGGTGCATTTTAATAGTATTCAACATTTTATTCTGTCAGGAAAATGTTCCCAAAAATGTTTCTAGTGTAAAATCGTATGCATGGACACATAGGATATGTCAGGGAAATTCCCATGCTGGGCGTAGTAGTGGCTGTCTTGGTGCATTCCAGTGTGCATGCTCCTGTGCACACTGATGTGCGCGCTCCTGTGTGGGTTGGTCTGCGGGTGCGTGTGCCTGTGCACGGTGGTGCACCTGTGCACGGTGGTGCACCTGTGCACGCTTGGCGCCAATCAGTCCATTTAAACTGTTAGTGCACTCATGATTGCTGCTGTCTGGTCTGCAGCTCCCTGTGTCCCCTGCTCCCGTTATCTGCTCTGAACCTTGACCTCCTGACTACCCGGCTTGTTACTTGGATTTCCCTTAGTCTTCCGCCTGCACCTGTACCTCGTTGCCTGACCGTTGCCAACCCTGCCTGTGACATGACCAATCTGCTCTGCTCCTGCTTAGCATCATCCACCGGTGTACCTGTCTGCTGTCCAAGTGGGTCATCATCCCCCCTGCATCCGGATCCAGAGCTGTGTCTCCTGCAAATACCCGCCAGGCTCTTTTACAACTCCGCACTCCTGTGCCTCCTGTCTACACTACCACAGACACGTTCGGGAGACCTTCCTCTGCTCTATTGGGCTTGTCGGTCAGGTGCGTGCAAGTCTGATGGGATAACACTATTAGCTTCTAGGAGCAGAAAAAAAAATGCTTAGAATAGCTTATAGAAGCTTAAAAAAATGCTAATGTGCATGGATCGTGACTGTGTGGATGGGGGAATCAATACTTTTTTCTGTTCAACCTGCTGATTGAAAAAAAATAAAAAAATAATCTTCTATGGGCTGCCCGTTACCAATTTCTTTGTGGCTTCACCATTGTAACATTAATGACTGCAGTATGTTCTAATGGCACCAGTGTACAGTGGTTTAATAGGCTAAATATTGCAGATTGCATCTTGTTATAGATGATTTAGTCAGTATCATCCACAATTAGATTACCGTAAGTAAGGAATATGACTTCAAAAGAAACAGACTACCGAAACAACAATAACAATTAGGATGAAAAAAAAATAAAAGAAGAATAACTCACCCATGTTTAACATTCTATCAGGTCCGCATTCCAGTGAGTATTGGTTCGGCAGTACGCTTTCAATCTGCAATATAAAGGAGAACAGTCAAATGATTCCATTAAAATACAATATGTGGTTACTTACAATTCATTATTGTAAAGCTATCCCAGCTATCCCTTTCAGCCAAGGAAGCTGCTATCTTGGCCTCTGTCTGATCTTCAAATGCCATGGTGCTGAACATGTCATCAGTTATGATACCAGCCATTTGATTGTTTTACAGCTTGGTTGAGAGAACAACCAATGTGACAGTTATATTCCCAAAATGTGACGGTAATGTAACTCTTTTTTAAAAACTGTTAGATTAATGGGTTGAGAACCACTTTAAGGCCTGGTTCACATCGATGCGGCAGTTGCATGGGCATGGCATCCCATTAATTTGAATGCGCTGCCATGCCAGACCTGAAATGCAGGGAAAAGGTCCCTGCTCAATTTTTGAAATCGCATTCCGCACGGGAACTGCAAGTGCAGCGGTTCCCAGTTCTGATTTCCACTGAGTGTGGCGTACCATTAGGATTTCTGTGCAGGTAGTTGCGGAACAGGTGCAGCGGCAATCACCCGCACAGATGTGAACCAAGCCTAAAGTGGACTTTACCATAATCTTACACATTTGCATTAAAAAAATTCCTGCTGTATTTCACAACATACAACAACTATATTATATTTTTATCATTAAAAAGTAAACCTTAAGGGAGTTTTAAAGTCTCAAGGTTTTTCACCTTAATGCATTAAGGTGAAAAACCTTCTGTTTTGCAGCAGCCCCCCAGAGCCCCCCTTTTTCTTACCTGAACCCTGACTGTTCCAGCGCCGAGGGCGAGCACAGCAGCTCCAGCTGCTGTCTTGGGTTCTCATTGGATAAATTAATAGCAGTGGGAGCCATTGGCTCCCGCTGCTGTCAATCAAATCCAGTGACATGCGAGTCGGGGGCGGGGTCGAGTCCTGCTGTCTGTGACAATGGACGCAGCAGCAGGACTCAGGAATGCGCCCGCACGAGTGCCCCCAGGGAAATCGGCTCTCCTTGGTGGCACTTGATGAATGGGAGGGGCCAGGAGCACTGCCGTGGGACTCTAGAAAAGGAGGATCAGGGCCGTTCTGTGCAAAACCCTTGCACAGAGTAGGTAAGTACCCTGTATAACACGTTTGTTATTTAAAAAAAAAAATAACCAAACCTTTACAATCACTTTTAAGTTTCAGTTCAGTGACCTTGTCTAGGCAGATATAGTGTCAGCTGCAGGCAGGAGGAAGCCATTTCCTCAGTCTCCCCTCCTCTATTGATCAGACTGCATTGCTGTAACTTTGTAGCAAGTCACAGGGTGAAAAGCTGCAGTAGGGGCTGACATCTGTCAGACATTTGTAAACACAGCCAAAGACTCTGTCATCTCTAAGATGGCATTTCAGTCTAAAAAGTAGATGGCGATCCTGGATGATGCCTGAACAAAGACAGAAAAGCATATGGAGACATTGAGGGAGGAATGTCATTTCTGTGAGAGGTAAAGAATACCAGTTCTTAGACTTGTAATGCATGCTCTAAAAATAAAAAATACTGCTGCCTACATTTGGAAACATTTGGAAACTTTCTAAATAATCTAAAATGTAATAATGACAAAATTGTACTGAATTTCTTACATTTGTTGTTACATTGAAGAGGTATTACACCAAAAAACGATCATTTAATATACCGTATATACTCGAGTATAAGCCAAGTTTTTTAGGCTGAAAAATTACTCCCTCGGCTTATACTCGAGTCAGCAGTAAAACAGCATGTGTCTGCCGCTGTGTAATCCAGTCTATTAGGCCGTCCATTGTAAGACAGCCCCGCCTCCTCCAGCATCATATCAGTGTTCCTCTATCACGGACAGACGAGGAGGCGGGGCTTTCTTATAATGGACGGCCTAACAGACATGATTATACAGCAGCAGACACACGCTTTTTTATTAATGAAAGGTACGGCTGCAAATGGGCACAGTAAGAGACTGCATATGGGCACAGTGAGAGGCTACAAATGGGCACAGTGATAGACTGCATATGGGCACAGTGAGAGACTGCAAATGGGCACAGTGAGAGACTGCAAATGGGCACAGTGAGAGACTGCATATGGGCACAGTGAGAGACTGCATATGGGCACAGTGAGAGACTGCATATGGGCACAGTGAGAGACTGCAACTGGGCACAGTGAGAGACTGCAACTGGGCACAGTGAGAGACTGCAACTTGGCACAGTGAGAGAATGCAACTGGGCACAGTGAGAGAATGCAACTGGGCACAGTGAGAGAATGCAACTGGGCACAGTGAGAGAATGCAACTGGACACTGTGAGACTGCAACTGGACACAGTGAGACTGCAACTGGGCACTGTGAGACTGCAACTGGGCACTGTGAGACTGCAACTGGGCACAATTAGACTGCAACTGGGCACAATTAGACTGCAACTGGGCACAATTAGACTACAAATGGGCACAGTGAGGCTGCAGATGGGCATTGTTTACCCAGTAGCTGCTGCATTTTCCCACCCTAGGCTTAAACTCGAGTCAATACGTTTTCCCAATGTTTTGTGGTAAATCTAGGTGCCTCGGCTTATACTCGGGTCGGCTTATACTCGAGTATATACGGTATTTAAAATTATTAAGCTGCAAAGTAAAGAAACGTGTCCACCTGAACAAAAAAATTGTAATGTGTGTAATAATGACAGACTAAATCTTGAAGAATTAGAAGTAGAAACTTCCTCATATTCTCATTCAGTGAAATCTGCCATATAGCAGGGAGGACAGACTACTAATGATGCAATTTGAAGAGGCTGTGAATGACTAATGTACAATGACAGAAAAAGGAAATGCAAATGTAAACTACAGTAGTTTGTGTATATATGAATGTGAGTTTGGATCCTTAGATTGTAAGCTCCTAGAGGGCAGGGACTTATAGGAATGTGCAAAATATATGTAAAGCTCTGTGTAAATTGATGGCACTATTTGAATACCTGTAATGTATAAATAAAAATAAATAAAAATGTCATGAAGAAGATTTGGATCAAACTCCAGTGTGTGTAATGGCTAGTGTGTTGTCCAGGCTGCACAGAAGCAGGACACAGACAGGCTGAATCCAGGTATTGTTACAGATCTGTATTATATTTTCTTTCCAAACACAGATAATGACCTTCAGTCCATATATTTGTTCCATGTTTGTGTGTTCTGCCTGTCACCAGGGCCTGGCTTACATCACAGGGCCGTCTACGCACGTGATCCCCGGCCGCTGCACACTAGACTCGCCTACTTTGCACAGAATACTTTCTAGCTTGGTTGGTGAAGAATGAAAAATATTTACACTATCTCTTATGGTAGAGGCTTCATACTGTATTGTCCACATTTCTTCATTTATCATTCTCTGCAGGACAATGTCTTCTTTTAAAGTGTTGCTAAACCCGCAACAGCAAAATCAACCTGTATATGCAGAAAAGCATGCTTGTTATACTCACTGTGGAACCTAAGAGGTTAATCCTCTGCATTGTGTTAAAAAGTCTGTTTGATCCTGTCTTCTCTGATCCTCTCCTTCTTCCACAGTCCCCAATCCAACTCCTGATAGAACAGAGCCTTGGGGGCAAGCTGCACATGCTCAGTTTGGTGTGTATTGCTAGAACGTTTTTATTTTCTTTGGCAGTGTGCATGTGATTAGCACAGGGCCAATCAGCACTGTCCAGACAGAAGGTCAGGGGTCTTGCAGCCTCATAGGACAATCAGGGGAGAATAAAAACTCCTCCTACAAGCTTTAACCAGTGCTCAGCCGGACACTGATAGAAGTCAAAAGACTGCTATTTACTGCTGATGAGAAAGTGTATTTAGCAGTTTAGATTTACTAAAATAATTTCATTTCCATGTACTGTGGGAGACCAGATATAGTGAATGCAGGGTCCGGGGTTTAGTAACCCTGAGAATTA
>NC_053493.1:83491031-83496031 GCF_905171775.1 Rana temporaria | reverse complement strand
AGGGGCAGTCCTCCTTAAATACCCAGGGTCAGCCCAGCTGGGGAGGAGTTGATTGGGTGGATGATGGAGATGGAGTGTTAGGCTGTCGGGGCTTTTAAAGGAAGTTCCCCAGTTGGGGGGGGGGGGGGCTTGGGCTCTGGTGTGGACAGGACCCTCTTGCAACCCATAGAGGTGTCCTGGCCAGGAGGTGCAAGAGGACAGCGTGGAGAACTGTTGGGCAACTGTTGAGTGATCACACCGTATGGAGGACTGGGTGGCACAACTGAAATGTAGCAGTCTGGGATGGGTGTAGAGCCAGTCTGGAGGATCGTGGAGGGCTGGCAGTGCCCAAGGAGGTGGTGCTGGAAGTAGTAGCCACAGGGACAGCTAGCACTGGAACTTTTCTATTTTTGCTACACCACAGGGGCCCGCAGTCCCTGTCTATAAAGGGCCTTTGCTTTGGGTCTGTCTGAGCCTGTGTCATGCCTACAGCGCTAGCTAGTCTGGAAAGAGAAAGGAAGCAATGTGCTGGAGGAGTAAGGAGTTTGTCTGCAAGGAAGTGATGTGCAGGAAGAGAATGTATATACTGTGATGTATATAGTAGTCCCAATGTTGACTATTAATTACTAATAATATATCACTTTTTTTTTTATTCCTATTATGTGATCTGTAGTTCTGTTCAGTTTTTTTTTTTTTTTAACATACACAACTCAATGAGTCAAAGGGCAATGCGTCCAACCCTGCGTGGATTTTCAGGGAGACTAAAAAAAGTGGACAGCCAGTGCTGGGCTTTCTTATTGGAAAGTCTAACATAGAACCCTCTTTTAAATTCTTATAAGTAATATGTAGATTAAATTCAAGAAATCATATAAGATCATTTGAAAACATTTAACCTTTTTAAAACAACTGAAATAAAATTGAATGGAAATCAGTAAAATTTACTTCTTAGGTTTTTTTTTTTGTTTTTAATTCCTGATTACTGTCATTCTTATTCAGTGAGTTATATGATATTGTCATTCTCCATCTGTTCTTGTCTGAAAGAAGAAACAAACCGGAGGAGAGACTTGTAAAGAAAATGACATCTAGTTGAGTGTAACTGATTGGCGGTGTACAGATAGTTCATAGAGACGTCTCTAATCTATACACTTTGCTGCAATTGCATTTAGACTTTAATAACCAATTGCAAGTATAGGATGTATTGACTGGTTTTATGTAGCTATACGGCTGTATTGGGAACACTTTTGTATTAACAGTATTGGAAAAGTATACGTTGGCTCAGCCTCTGGATCAATACAGTTTAATCTCATTTATTTTCTGCTGTACAAATCACTTTCCGTGTGACAGAATTCATTACTCTACTGTGACAAGACTGCCTAGGTGATCCAGTATTCTATGTTTACCAACTCTTTTGTATATAAATGCATCTCCTCAAAAGCACGGGTTTATGTTTATGGATTATCTCATTTCCAGGAATAATTATTATTCCATTTCTCTTGCAGAAAGAAATCCAGGCAATGAGTCAGTGTCACCATCCCAACATTGTGTCATACTATACCTCCTTCGTGGTTAAGGATGAGCTCTGGCTGGTAATGAAGCTACTGAGTGGAGGTAAGATTTATTTTTAAAGGTTTCTCCGCCCAGCTAGTATGTCTATTGAAGCGGTTCCTTGACAGCCATGTCCAATTAAAAGGAATCGCCATCTTACTGTATTTATTAAGCCTGTTGAGTCCACCATAAAAGAAAATAGGAAACATGTCAATAGTGATAGAATCATCTGGATTTGCAATTGGCATGCAGACTTTTCTTCTATAGATTTTTACAGCACCACTGCTTAACCACTTGCTTACTGGGCACATATACCCCCTTCCTGCCCAGGCGAAATTTCAGTTTTCGGCACCGCCACGCTTTAAATTAAAATTGCGCAGTCCTGCGACGTGGTTCCCAAAACAAAATTGACTTCCTTTTTTTCCCCCACAAATAGAGCTTTCTTTTGGTGGTATTTGATCACCTCTGCGGTTTTTATTTTTTGCGCTATAAACAAAAAAAGCGACAATTTTGGAAAAAAAAAACCACTTTTTTACTTTTTTGCTATAATAAATATCCCAATCTTTTATTTATTTGTTTCTCAGTTAAGGCGATACGTATTCTTCTACATATTTTTGGTAAAGAAAAATCGCAATTAGCGTATAGTGATTGGTTTGCGCTAGGGCTGCAACTAACGATTATTTTCATAATCGATTAGTTGGCCGATTATTGTTTCGATTAATCGGATAATAGCCTTAAAAAAAAAAAAATTTAATTTAAAAAAAAATTTTGGCCAATTTGTTGTTGGGCAGATTACAAAACACAAATTGCCACAAAAACACATTACATGCTTTTCTGCAGCTTCTCAATTGAAGTATATTGAACAAAAAAAAAAACAAAATAGCACCGTTTTGCGTTAAAAAGTCCTTGCCCTTTCCAATTACGCAGCAGCTGAAAAAAAATCATAGTAGTGTGTTTCTGCAAAAAGCACCAAAAAACAGAGGTGTGAACGTGGCCTGAGATGTTTAGTAACATAATGGGGTTAAAAAAACAAAAATAAGTACAAAAAGAGCAAATAATCCCTACTGTAAGGGGTTCATTTTTTTACTGTGGGACAGTGAAAGTAATATTTACAGCAGCGATTTGCTTTTGTGTACTATAAAGGGCTAATTTTAGATTTTTTTAACCCCATTATGTTACTGGCCGATTAATCGATTATGAAAATTGTAATCGATTAATTTCATAATCGATTAGTTGTCGATTAATCGATTAGTTGTTTCGGCCCTAGTTTGCGCAAAAGTTATAGCGGCAAAAAAATAGGGGATATAATTCTGACTTTTTTTTTATACTAGTAATGGCGGTTATGTGCGATTTTTTTTTTTTTTATTTGTCAGGACTGCGATTTTGTGGCGGACACATCGGACACTTTTTTAAAAACATTTTTGGAACCATTCACATTTATACAGTGACCAGTGCTATAAATATGCACTGATTACTGTATAAATGTGACTGGCAGGGAAGGGGTTAACACTAGGGGCGAGGAAGGGGTTAAATGTGTACCCTGGGAGTGTTTCTTACTGTGGGGGGAGGGGACTGACTGGGGGAGGTGATCGATCTGTGTCCCTATGTACAAGGGACACACCACCGGTCTCCTTTCCCTGACAGGACGTGAATCTCTGTGTTTACACACACAGAGATCCACGTCCCTGCTCTGTCACTGCTGATCGCTGGTACCCAGGCGGACATCGTGTCCGCCAGGCATGCGCATCGGCGTCTCAGTGATGCGCCGGAGGACTTTGTGGCCGTCTTTTTACTATGGCCCGGGTCTGAAGAAGTTAAAGTGGTAGTAAACTCCTAAATGTTATTTTTACCTACAGGTAAGCTTATAATGGAACTTACCTGTGATTAAAATGAATATCTCCTAAATGTGCACCGTTCAGGAGATATTCCGGTGAGCAGCAGCCAGTGATGTCACCTGCGCATTCGCAGCACAGGAAGTTGCAGGATTAGCCAGGTTTTTTACAGATTAGACAGCACAAGCACTGTAATTTGCTCCTCGGACTCGTGCCGTATTCTGCTTTGCATGTTTTATGCATGTAAAGTGATTTTGTAACACTGGAAAGATCCTGTTCCACCTTTTATTTAGGTAATGCTGATCTACCAACGTTTAAAGTGATCTATAAGGGTTGGGCATGTTCTCAGAAGTTTACCAAAGTATGGTAGCCGTAGTTGGATATCTGAGTCGCTTTGGGGAGGGTTCTTTGTAGCAAGGATTTTAAAGGGGTGGTTCCACCTAAAACTCATTTCTAACAATATATTCGTAAGACCCGTTACACTGCGGGTAGGCTGGCTTCTTTTTTTTTTTCCCCGTACATACCGAGATCTCGGGGGTCTCGTCCCTAGGCGGTGGGCGTTCCTATTTGATTGACGTTCCTCGGACGGGCGCATACGTGACGTCACGACTTTCCGAAAGAAGCCGAACGTCGCCGCGCAGGTGCCGTATAGAGCCGACTCTATACGGCGCCTGCGCGGCGACGTTCGGCTTCTTTCGGAAAGTCGTGACGTCACGTATGCGCCCGTCCGAGGAACATCAATCAAATAGGAACGCCCACCGCCTAGGGACGAGACCCCCGAGATCTCGGTATGTACGGGAAAAAAAAAAAAGAAGCCAGCCTACCCGCAGTGTAACGGGTCTTACGAATATATTGTTAGAAATGAGTTTTAGGTGGAACCACCCCTGTAAGCTTTTCTGTACTACTTATTGGAGCTGCAGAATTATTCGTTAAAAAATTGTGATCTTGATTCAATCCCCCCTGACAAATGCAGAGTTTGACGATTCTTTTATATAACAAGTGGAGAAACTTGGCTGTCAAAAGAAAATATCCTGGCAAGTCTGCCAAGGTCTTAACAGGAAACATTGTAACTAATGCTTTCTTCTCAGATCAAAGGGATAAACTTCTTTGTGTAAAGAAAAAATGCAGTCTGCCAAGTTTGTAATAACATGAAACATTGTAACTAACTTCCTTCTTAGAGCAAACTTCTGTGTGTAAATGCAGGAAGTTTAACCACTTAAAGTCTAATCTTTTCCTTACATGTGTTTTAAGTTAAAATCAATATTTTTTGCTAGAAAATTACTTGGAACCCCCAAAACATTATGGCACAGATTCTCAAAGAAGCGCGCCTATCTTTAGGCGGGCGTAGCGTATCTCAGATACACTACGCCGCCGTAACTTAGAGCGGCAGGTCCCGTATTCAGAAAGGACTTGCGCTCTAAGTTACGGCGGCGTAGTGTAAATGGGCCGGCGTAAGCCCGCCTAATTCAAACTAGGCTGGTAGGGGGCGTGTTGTATGTAAATGATTGGTGACCCCACGTCACATGCTCAGTATCACGTCGAATTTTCAAAGTAAATTACGCCCGCTCAATGCTTGTTGTATGTAAATGATTGGTGACCCCACGTCACATGCTCAGTATCACGTCGAATTTTCAAAGTAAATTA